>NC_142830.1:9419783-9724404 GCF_057945365.1 Rhopilema esculentum
GCGAATACCTACATCTTCTCTTGATAATTTTTGCAGAAAGACAACCCAGAAATGGTCTAAATTTATCTAGGTTGGGCTAGGCTAGGCCTATATGCCTATCTCAACAAAACAGTACCGCATGCAAGGTCTTTGATTCCTTTGTTTTGAAAGCAGTGAAAAAGATCAATTCGTTGTAAATTGGCGTGCACATAAAATTCGTGCAAAAAAATCTCGTACGTGCACTTGGCACGCTCGATTGTGGCTTGTAAAAAACATATAAATTGGGTATTGTGTTTAATATAATATCATATCGTATTACTCACAGGTCTGCACGCAGGCTAAATTTACTAAGTGTAGGGAGCTCTCTGATATTGATGGGAATATCGTTCCAAGCTTTCAGAGCCGAATAGTGAAAGCCTTTCTTGACATCAGAAGCGGACTGGCCCACCGGCACACCGGGAAATTCCCCGGTGCGCCCTCTTCCCCAAGTTATTTTTTTAATAACTTGAAAACTTTCAAAAGGCAAATAATCTTCGCACAGAATTAAAATTGATTACAATCATCAATTGACCTCTTATCCAAAGTACGTTTGCATAAAAAGTTTAGCTTCACCTTTAAGTTGAGCCATATTAAGGTCAATTGCAAAGTTTTCCAATCTTTGCTACTGTTAATTAACAATAAAAAGACAAAATGTTGATCAGCAAATTCTGCAAGATTTTCTGAAAATCTTGTAAAAAACATACTTTGTTATGAAAATGACTTTGAAAAAATGAAACATTTTAAACATACAGCTTTGTTGTTTGAAACTCCTCAGAGTATAAAGTGTCAAAAAATGGTCCAAAAGAACAAGATGGAAAATTCGATCCACAAATTGGTATTTATTCTTCATCTTGTTCTTTCAGACCCTAATTCTGACATTCTATACTCTGAAGAGGTTCAGAAGTTTTTAGTATAGATAAATTGTTTGCTTTTTTCAAAGCAATTTTCAAATTTGGTAGCGCCAAAAAATTGTTCATATTTTGTTTTATTGATAGCAGTAAATGTGGTAGCAGTCAGAAAGCCTACTTTCACTACAAACCTGATTAGCGTGTATTTTTTGAAAGCAAGTACGCCATACATTAATTTGATATCTGTTGAGGGGGTAGTAAAGGATTTCACTAGCTATCTAGCAGACTATTTGCCAATTGACTAATGATTAACCATATTATTTTTTTGACTCATGACTGATGCAAATTATTTCTAGTGCCTGATATCCAATTAATCGAGGGCTCACACTTCAGAAAAGTTAACTGAGCACTACCCTGTGCTCCTTCCAATCACCATGGTTGTAACTGGATAAAATTATCGATGTGTTGGGTATGGAAAGAATATTGGGTATTGGAACGTTCATATATTACGAAATCAAAGATGGGGAGGAGAGGGGGACAAATGTTATGACTATTACGATCATTATGGCACTTTGTTGAAGTTTGTTAAAATAGTTGTTTAGGGAGAAGGGGATTTTTCAAATATTGCCGATTTTTGATTGCGTTTGATTGCGTGCACATTTCTTGTGTTGTCTCTCTCGAATAATATTCCTTTTTCTTTGGGCCATCAACTATCCCTTGATAGTAAAAACTGCTCTAGGTATGATAGAGCATAATACTTTCTGAACAAGACTTACGTTGCAAGCTATTTTATTTCTATTCTATTTTATTCAACTAACAACTCATAGTCATATTGCTTTTTGTACGTTAAAACCAGGAGTTTCGTACCACAAAGAAATTATGACTAGCTGAAAAAAAATCTTGTACAACTTTTAAAAAACTTAATGCAGAATTTGTTGAGGATTGACGTCCTCATGTAAGAAACTTCTGAAAAATTTAATATAAAATTAAACCGGCTATTTGGAAAAAACTCGTTTCAAATTTACAACTAGCTATTCAAGTATTCCATTCGTTCTTCAAATTTAAAAAAAGTTCTGTCCCGGAGTAGAGACTGTACTATTTCTTGAGAAAATTCGCTATCCTTTTTACCATGTCTATGCACAGTTTCTCATACAGAAGGAGCCTATCAATGTACAAAGTCATCAATTTGCACAAAACGGATAGAATCTTGCAAAATTTCAAGACGGGATAGAATCTTGTGAAGACTTTAAAATATCATCAAGAGTTGGATATATCATCAAGATTAGGATATATCTCTCTTTACAACAAAAAGTCTTCACAAGATAGCATATATTCATTTCTTCATGACATTCCTAGTATCTTTACCAGAATATTTGCACATTACAACTTCTTGATGAGATTTTCGCTGATCGCTTGATAAGATTTTCAAACTGAATTTTGTCCCAATCTGCATGTTCACAGAATGGTCCGCAAATTGTGAGCCCGCAACATGCAAACGAGGCCTTTACTCAAACGAAACCCAAGGATGGCGTTGGTGTTGCTAAACATCGTAGATGCGATGCAATCTGGTGCGTTTTTGTTTGAAGACCTGAAAAAGTTTCGTTTCTGTAACGACGATTTAACGTATGATTTCATTTCAACTTTTTTTTGAACCGTTCCGGTACAGTAGTTTTCTTTTGATCAAAATCGAATTAGAACTTTTTAAACAATAGAGCACTTGCGTCATGAATTCCAGTCTGAAACGATCGGCGGATCGAACGGAACTGATCAGAACAACACGATCTGCTCGATCTGATCCGATCCGCGGATCATTTTCCAGAATGGGTTTTCGGCTTTACGGGCGATATAAAGAAGCTAACATCAGTTTGTTTTAGCAAGAATCCCTTAACTTTTTTCTAGCTGGACTCAGCTTATTCACTATGAACTTAGCAATATTGAAAAAAGTCGTCTGATGCAAATTGGTTTGCTTTGAAGAAATTATAACAGGCATATCGTGTACATTAAAATCAAAGAGTATTGGGCCAAGGGCAGACCCTTGCGGTACACCTGTAAGAATCAGGTCAGTCTGAGAGGATTTATTCACCACACAAGTGTATTAAAGCAACTGATAGTTTCAAAAACTATAGACCTGTCCAGAAATATACAATCAACGAAAGTTGTTGTCATCTAAATTTTGGGATATGCTTTCAACAAGTTGTTAAATCCGCCTCTCTGGATCTCTGAATATCTCTAGCAGAGAATGCGTAGTCAAATATCCCTCTCGAAAATACTTAACTTTGAAATAAGCCCCCACCCTCCTCGAATAAGCCCCCACCAAAAAATTCATTTTTACAAATATACCCCCGGGGGCTTATTCGAGGATTTACGGTAGTTATGGTTTTAAACGGGCTTTAACAATGCGGCGTTTAAGTGGTTTCGTCACGTCAGAAAGAGATTATACAATGGCAGGGCTTTTCCCGAACAAACAATTTCACTTTCATTGTTAGAGCAAAAATCAGTGTTGATAGCAGTACAATCACAGGAGTCACGTATGATCTTCTAGATTTGTTTTTAAATACAAAAATGTTTAGTAACTTCAGTTGAAAATGACCATATCTTAAAACATATTCTAATATCAAATCCGCTTTATTTCCATATGCACTACAAAAAGAGAGCAACTCAAAGGCACACGTAGAAAAAAGCCAGTGCTGAATGGTAAGAAAGTTCATTTTGGATTTTTTAAGATTTATGGAGTGATCAATCTGAAAATGTACGCATTGGGTTTGTCTTGGGTAATTTGAATGTTGAAGGGCTTAATCCTAAAATACGTGTTACCCAAACATTGATAAGATACTGAAACTGGGAAACGGAGACACATCGATATGGAGACACATCGATACGAACACATACGAAGACCCTCGCCTCATTTAAGGGTTCATATAAAAAGGTCCTTGAAGTTCTTTAGATATTCCCGATCAAATAGAAACTAAATGCTAAAGCGCTTCAATACTTAAAAAACCTGGATTCTGAAATGCTTGTCGGCGATTTTGCTACAAGGAGAACAGACTGAACGGTGATGGAAATGTTGGATGAAATGTTGGGTGAAATGTTGGATGCGCTTGACCGGGGCTGTACACAATTCAGAATATAAACAATAGAGGTTTTGTGAAGGAAATAGATAGTTGTATGATGTGGTCAGCTACAAAAAGCTACATGTGATGGTTATTGTGTTTGATTAGAAAACCGTTGCTAAGTAAAAAAGCCATAGCTTTTCCAAACACAGTAACAAAATTGGATGTTTTCCCGAATTGCTAAGGGTGTGGTCAGCAAATATTTTCTCCCTTTGCTCCTCCAATCTTCATACCTTGTCTATGCCACTGCTTCTTATTAAGAACAGAATTTTAAAAATGGATGTTTCCAACATTTACTAATGACCTGAAGGGTGTGGCACCAAGATTAGTGTCCAAAACCCCCAATCATTGTTGCTTAAATCCGTCCCTGCAACTTGCTTTCCAGTTTACCATATTTAACTTACTTTGAGCAGTAGGTGTCCTTTATTACATTTGATTTAACCTTTCATTTCAAACTTTGAGGTGCGAGGATGGCCCTGGCATAGGAATAACTAAGTGTGGTCACATCGAAAGAAAGGACCAGTACACTTCTCGATATGAATAGCTTTTCAGTGTCCTAAAAACTACATTCGGATGCTTGGTGAAAACAAATACATGAAAAACAATTATCATCTTTAATCAACCTTAATTTAATCCTGTTGTTCCTTTTTCTGTTTTCTTCTGTCTGATGTACCACGATATGTTTCTGTAAATTATCATACTGTTACTGTTTGAGGTGGTTGACATTAAAAATCTAATGAAAGCCCCCCTCAAATATGCGCCCTTTCAAATGTGCGCCCTTTGGTGTATGCGGCCCCTAAGAAGCCAGCGCCCGAGGTGCTAATTCGAGGATTTATAAATAAATTGCAAAACAATAGAGAGGATAGGAAAGAAAATGGCAAAACATTTCCGTATCTAAACAAACGAATTTTGCTGTTTTGACATCTTGGTTTGCGCCATGTTTTTCGTGCCATTTGAGTTACCCAATGGTCTGGCAGTATAGATCAGGGGTGTCCAAACTGCGGCCGACAGGCCAACTCCGGCCCGCATTCCAGTTTTCGTTGGCCCGCAACAAGTTTTGAAAATGAAATTAAATACAGCCCACACTTAGGGTAATAGCTATTGATTCATCTTATGATTACTGGATCATTTGAATTCTTGAACAAGAGTCCAAAAGGCAAAAAACAGCTGGTGCTATACCCAGTGGCGCAGAGAGGGGGCAGGGGGGAAATTTGTCCCAGGGCCTCGGCCTGAAAGGGGCCCCCTAATTATTCTAAAACAATTTAAATTATCTTTTTTTGAGAAACTGAAAATGCATTCAAAGATATATTTGTTAATATCGAAAATAATGGCAGTAATTTCATTGGGTCCGTACACTGAGTCTTGTTTGAATTTGAGGCATATCAGCTTTATTTATCGAGTCTGGGGCCCCGAGAAAACATTAAGCCTTAATATATTTAAATAGCTGAATAATCCTTAGATCAGATATTTTACGGATTCATCTTTTAAGCTGAGTTTCCCTGCGTTTCGCAAAATCGTACTTATTGGTGGAAGGGAGCCCTGATAAAAAATTAGGTAACCCACATAACCTTGTTTTAATCTATGGCCCGTTCAAGTGACTTATGTTTGCATTTAGACTCGTTGCATAAAGCTGGGGCCCCTTTCAACAAACTAGCATTAATTGAACCTTCTAAAAAACCCGTAAATATATTCTAAAAACCAGACATTTTTGAGACATTACGTTATGTCTGTGTAAATGACACAAAAAAAAACGTGTTACATAATCTCCTATTAGTCCAGAGCAAAAGGGACTCGTATCTGATTATAACTACTTTAAGATTCGATATCAATTTGTTCTGAGGATAACGGGGGGATAACGCTCGTGAGGAGGAACATAGGTTCACGTTTACAGTTTTGTAGTTTAATGCTATTTCACTGCAGTTTTATCATGCGTACATTAAGTACAAAATATTCAGCGTTACAAACTTAAGGGCAAATCTTTTTTTCGAAAATTTATTTGTCCGAAAATAAATTCAGAGTTATACCAAAAAATCTGCCACGCCGAAAACTTTTGTATGAACCACGCACGCGCAATGTCTATTGACTGAAGCAAAGGCTACAATTTTTAAACTTGAGTGTCTGCAAAAATTTTGGAAACAGTAGTTCTTCCAAGCTAACAGCAACATCAGTACAAACAAAAAAACAATGTTCTCATCTTACTCAACAGTATCAATGCTTTGACCGAAATCGACCGAATAACACAAAAATACAGTTGTAGCACCCCACACCCCATTCTCCCGGTAAGTGTAAGTCCATCTCTGCATAAAAGCAGTGCGAATTTCGGCTGAATTTTGATAAGAACTTGAGCTTTTCTCGCTACCGTCGAATAAAGTAGCTAAAAAAATTGTCTCATGTATTATGTCTTGCTATAGCTGTTGCTTCAATTCTTGTGGAACCATTTGTGAAAAAGAATGATCTCGGTGGAAAAATAGAAGCTACATTTTGAGACAAAATAAATAAAATAATAAAAAAAATATTCCTGATGTATTTACAAAATACAGAGAAACAAGCCACATCCGTCGAAAACCAACCACCCCCTCCCCCTCATTCTCGGGTTACGCTACCCTGGGTACCAGACTCACTATATAAAATAATAGAGAGTCTGGTCTAGTGCGCCCCATTCTCGTTCTGGTGAACTTACTTGAAAGAACTGAAGTCTATTTAACAGACTAGGCCTGTGAAACAAGACTGTCGGATAAATAACAAAGAAACTCAGTAGTCAGAGGAGTTTTGGGAAATATCAAAGCAAATGTGTTTTATATAGTTCTGTAAAGTCGACATTATTAATACAGCGGTAATAGACTTTTCTGCCTCAAGATTCCAATCAAATCAGGTTTAAAACGCCATTTGGTAGCAAAAAACATATGCGAAGCATGAAATTAAAGTTAGCACAATGCAGTTATTTAATGTTAATCATTATTAAATTTCGTATACAACTTAAAATAAGTATTTTGTAATTTTCCTCATAAATTTTGTGTACTTTCAAAGTCTACTTCCTCACTGTGAAGGCAGCGCGGTTGGACACCGCGGCGGTTAGAATCATCACGTTGGAAGTTCACCACAGCAAATATGGCCAATACGACAAGCGAAGCCCCGTATGCCGGGTGAAATATTAGCCATAACTGATTTACTTGCGTTTGTTGTTGTTTGTTCTCGGCGCCTTGCGGTGTTTCTTATTTACTGCATTTCACTACAAGGCCTAATTTCTTTCCAAGGAGAGGCACAGCCTTAAATATCAGAGACTTTCCAAAGCCAGTTGGCAATATGGCGAAGGTGTTTCTTCTCTCTACAAACAAGGCTTTCAATGCTGTTCTGTGTTAAGTTCCACAACATGCGGAAAATATTCTTTGAGTACAGTTATAACAGCATCTTCAAACTAAATCGTTACAGTCGCTAGCATTTATTTATGTTCTGTTCTGTTCAATGTTTTACACCAGAGCTAAGTTTATTGTTTCGCCGTGACCTTTGAACGTACAGAAATCTGTACACTCGCTCCTGATTGGTTAATATCAGCACACCAGAACGAGAATGGGGCGCACTAGACCAGACAGACTCTCTATTATTTTATATAGTGAGTCTGGTACCCAGGGTAGGGTTACGCATAATGTATTCTGAAATATCACTAGTCTAATAATCTACAATAGAATCAATAAAAAATGAAGAACTAAAAGCTGAGAACTGAAATCACTCGATTTTCGTACCCTTTCGTTAAAGGTATGATGTTCAAAACAAGAGCAAACCTTAAAACGAGGCGAATATGCAGTTGATTTTGTATTTCTATAGTGATGTACTCTAGTGTCTCTAATAGAAGGGGGGAGGTAATAGAAGGGAGGTTGTTCATTCCAGTCAATGTTCAATAGAAGGGGAGTGCGAATAGAAAGGGGTGTTCCATGTTCAATAAAAGGGGGTACTAATAGAAGGGGGTGTTCATGTCGGCCAGTTTTCAATAGAAGGGGATTGCTAATAGAAGGGGGTGTTCAGGTTGGCCAATGTTCAAAAGAAGGGGAGTGCGAATAGAAAGGGGGTGTTCATGTCGACCAGTTTTCAATAGAAGGGGGTTGCTAATAGAAGGGGCTGTTCAGGTTGGCCAATTTTCAAAAAATGTCAGCAATGTTCAATTGCAAAGGGGAGCTAATAGAAGGAGTGGATGTTGGTAAATCTTTTAATTAAAAGGCAGTGCAATTAGTAGGATGGTTAGAGATAAAGATAGAAAAACATAACATGGGGAATTATGACAATTAAAAAAATAACTACATAACATAACAAGGGGAATTATTAACAAGTGAAGATTGCGTGTTCTGGTCATGACAGATTTGTAAAATTTATTGGAAGGGGGTGCTAATAAGCGACGGAGGGAGGGCAAATTCTTCTGAAATTAATACAAGGAAGGGCCCGTCTTTTAGAGACACTATAGTAGTAAGGTTTCCAGCCCCTATGACAACGAAATTCTTTTTTTTTCTCTCACTTCTAGCTCATGGTTTCTTTTTATTCTAGCCCTCGGCTCTCCCCTTACACCGCAACGAACCTTCCCTTCATTATGGAACGCATGTGCATATGAAAATCACACCCCAAGAGAAGACACCCGAAAGGCTTAGAGCAGGAACTTACTTGCCCGTAATAACACAAGATTAAAATTAAGAAAATTATGGAAATAGGTTTCTAGAAAGGTCAGATCTAACGTTTTTAAAGAAGGACACGTATAAACCTTGCTAAGACGACACTGAAACAAGGTCAACTGTTCTTTTAAAGTATTTATTTTTACCAGCAGCTAGGGCTCACAAATATGTCTATCTTCTATTCCAATAAGTACTACCGCCGCCCCCCCTCCTTTACCGTGACAATTAAATAGGATCCAATTTTATATTTTTTTGTTAATTGCAGATACAAAAACAGATAGCTGAAAATAATTATGAAAACGCTGTCTGCAAAGTCGCAATATATCGTGGATGTTGGAGACTGTGAAACAAGTCCGCTCTTAGGGCGCAAGAAAGCCGAAAGGCCCGAAACTGAAACCGAGGCCGACAGACCATCGCCTAAACTGTGCCGTTCCATTTTAACCTTTCTGAATCTGGGCATGCAAACGACTGCTATAAATGCCACTTTTGCTGGTTTAATTGCAGTCCTTATTTGGTGGCTCGACTTGAATTTAAGCTCATACTGCTTTGGTAAATCATGGGATGATATTCCAGTGGCATTTCAGCGAATGCGTTTAACCACTGAGGTTGTTGAGGCGTTTTTCATCCAGTTCTGGTCGTTATCTTGCCTGGCCCCGCAGATATCATGGTCAGCCACCAAAAAGATGGCCATACCATACTGGAATGTAATCGCAGCAAGTGTCGATGTCATTTTCAGGCTTTTCTTTTTCGCATATGGCTTTTATGGTCAAGGATGGCAAACGATAGTTGGCAACATAGTGTTTTTTGGTATTATGTTTCTAAATCATTCTAAAGTTGCAATGCAATACTTGAAGAATCCAAAAAGCAAGCTGGATGTATTTCTGATGTCTTCAAAACTCAGTACACAGTTTATTACAGGAATGGTACTGTCACTGCTGTTTAATCATATTTTCCTTACAATGTATCACAAAACGAGCGAATCAATTAAGACATTTATGTGCTCTCTTTTGCCAGTCATCTTCGCCATCTCCAAATTCATTACAAACATAATAATTGGTAACTTGGCCAAATATAAATGCTTTGAAAAAGGAACGATGCTAGTTATTGGCCTTCAGGTTTCAACAACATTAGTTGCCCGAATGGTACAAGCAAGTAACGAAAGCTTCGTTGGGTTTGTAGCCATCAGTATTGTCCATGGTATTCTCAACGTATTTGATAAACTTGCCTTGCCTATTCGCAACAAGATTACAAAATTCGTCCTCAAACGAGAAACTACAAGTTCTCCAGTGTTTCTCGCAGATCAGACCCTGATAGGCTTGGTGACTGAAATAGCTGCCGTAATACTGAGTTGCTCATCTGTATACATAACAATGTATTATTACATGCGAGATGAAACCAGCGGTCAAAGGTACAATGGGTACGAGCTATTCTACCAGGCGTTGACGAGAATAGGTGTGGCAGCTTCGATTGACTTTTTTTTCAATACTATTGCCGTTAAGATTCAAGCCGATCTGTATCATATACCCATAATGCAAGAGTGGAAGCTGCACTGGAAATTCATTGTTATCACTCATATGGTACAAATCATAATTTCAATGATTTATTTTTCGGAATATCTTGACCAGGTTACGATGCCCGTTCGTTTTAAAGCACTTAACAATTCTTGCATTACACCATTTTCAAGGTTGTAGATGCTAAAGTGATTGAAATAATGACTTTGTGATACTCGCAAAAGTGGTACAGTTGGACAGAAGATAAACAGATAGAACCAAGATCACTAATAAACATTATTTATCTTGTTTGCCGTCTATGCCCTTGTCACAACCCTAAAAAGCTATTGGGTAAGCGAAAAGGCTCTCAGACCCACGCAAATGGAAAGAAAAGTCGATTTTCCACCTCTCTTCCTAGAGACTAGAATTTGGAAAAAACTTGTGTTAAAACCAGAATTCCAAATTATGTTGTGGCTGATATCCATAAAAGATAATCACTATTCGATCGACAATCACTCTACCTCTCTGTGGTCTGACTGCCCTGTTTGCGAGACATCCCAACTCCCGATGATCTTCAGTGTGGCATATCCTTCTTATCCACCTTTCCATCAAGGATTCTATTTATTAATATTTTGTACCTAGGGCTAGCCCAGTCGAAACAGCCCATTTTAACCTCCTTGTTAAAATTCAAGAAATTTCGGCGATCACAGCTTCCTTAACAAGGGAGCACATGTTTGCTTGGACGAATTCTGTGCTGGGAAACCTTTTATTGAGGTATCAATTTTCCGTGTATTGGCAATTTCCTATCATTATTTTGGAGTCTGTGAACAATTTCAATGATTTCATATACATAATGAAGAATCTTCAAAAAAAGTTATGGGCCTCTGTTTGACCTCTCTATGTCTCTGATCTAATGATAATGATCTTTGAGAATCTGTTATTTTCAAAAGACTAGTATAAAATTTTTTTGTGACCAATTATTTGAGTTCTTGACGAAAATAAGTTATTAAATGCTTTCTATAATAAGTATTGAAAATAAGTATTGTTGACCACAATGCTTCCACCTGGAAGAAATTACTTTACCAAAAGGAAATTAGGGCATTTGCAAAAAGACTTTTGGTTTCCGCTTTTAAAGTTTAAGAATTAACACTGTCAGTTGCGGTTCTAGGGACTACGGGACCCGGTGCTTGTTCTTAACAATTTCCATCTTTTTTCTTAGGTGTGGGGTCTCTTTTGGCTGACATAAGTGCGGACCTGGAGCAATGGCCCCCCTATAACCCCCTTAAAACCGCCACTGAACACTGTTGCCCTCAAGTCTACTGTCAGGTAAAGGGTTTAGAGTCAACTGTCAGATAATGTTGTAAAATTATGTTGTCACTTTGTTGGCAAATGAGGCCTGAACACCTCCCTAGAGCGAAATAGCTAGCAATTACACTGCTTACACCTTTTTGAGCCCCTACCCCCTTTCTATTTAAGGCGACCCCCTTCCTAGCGATAGTCACAGGAGTGCGAGTGAATATTTTTACCAACATTTTTTAGCAGAGCAAGCTGCTTTTTATCACGTGACCCCTATGTGGCGAGTTCATTCAATTTGAGATAGAGGTTAGACGCTTTTTGTCTTGTCTTGTCTTAACCAAGGCTAATTTTCCTATTGATGGATTCAAGTTGACGTCATCAATTTTGTATCTCGCTATCTACGGATCTTTTTCGAAAATGGACTTCAGTATTGAAATCTTCATCTTTAAATTAGTTTATACTGAAAAATTCATGTTGTTTGGACCGTTCGGTCGCATTTTACTTTATTTCGAATATTGAGATGTTTTCTTCAGAGTTGACCCAAACTTGCTGCTGCAGTGAAAAAAATTCACTACCGCAACAAATTCCATTGAAATGCATAGGAAAAGCTAAATTTTGAAAATGGGGTAATTCGCAGCCTGACGGCCCAAACAATTTGAAATTTTTGGCACAGATTAATTTCAACTTTTTATGGATGAAATATTTTCCATAAATGAATGCCCATATTACTTAAGAAACTCCCAATTCAAAACAGCGGAGCCACATTACAAAATATATGGATTTAATACCGTATCATACAGATGTAGCCAAATATGGAACTCAATTCCAAATGAGATAAAGTACTCCCCTACTTTATCAATATTCAAGAAAAAAATCTCAGAATTTACATCGTTTAATTGTACTTGTAATCTTTGCAAGGAATATGTTAGCAACATCGGTTATATTAACTTTAAATACCAACTAATGTACCAACTTTAAATAAAGAAAAAAAGAAAAAAACATGAAGGTTCCAATTCTGTTATCCATTTTTGCTCAAATTGCTCGAATCCGAGAATAATTCATTGGGGGCTTTGATAGAATTCTTGTTTTTACCAAGGCTAATTTTCCTATCATTCATTAGGGGGTTTTAACTGAATTGTGGTCATTGCTGAGGGAAATTTACCCTCACGGCTGTAAGGGCTGCAGCGTGCCCGCGTAGCGGGCGTAACTGGGACTATCTTTATCTAGAATATATCAATGTAATCTTTCAACAGGAATTGCGATCTCCTTAAATAAATAAAATCCTTAAATAACATTATTACGTCACCAAAACATAACGGGCTTTCACAATGCGGTGTTTAAGTGGTTTCGTCACAGAAAGAGATTATACGGTGGCAGGGCATTTGCCGAGCAAATATTTTTACTTTCGTGGTTAGAGCAAAAGTCATTGTTTATAGCAGTACAATCACAGGAGGCACGTATGATCTTCTGGATTTGTTTTTAAATACAAAAATGTTTAGTAACTTCAGGTGAAAATTAACCATATCTTAAAACATATTCTCATATCAAATCCGCTTTATTTCCATATGCACTACAAAAAGAGAGCAACTCAAAGGCACACGTATAAAAAAGCCAGTGCTGAATGGTAAGAAAGTTCATTTTGGATTTTTTAAGATTTATGGAGTGATCAATCTGAAAATGTACGCATTGGGTTTGTCTTGGGTAATTTGAATGTTGAAGGGCTTAATCCTAAAATACGTGTTACCCAAACATTGATAAGATACTGAAACTGGGAAACGGAGACACATCGATACGGAGACACATCGATACGGAGAAACATCGATACGGAGACACACCGATACGGAGACACATCGATACGGAGACATATCGATACGGAGAAACATCGATACGGAGACACATCGATACGGAGACACATCGATACGGAGACACACCGATAGGGAGACACATCGATACGGAGACACATCGATACGGAGAAACATCGATACGGAGAAACATCGATACGGAGACACATCGACACAGAGACACATCGATACGGAGACACATCGATACGGAGACACATCGACACGGAGACACATCGACACGGAGACACATCGATACGGAGACACATCGATACGGAGAAACATCGATACGGAGACACATCGATACGGAGACACATCGATACGGAGACACATCGATACGGAGACACATCGATACGAACACATACGAATTTTCGCCGCATTTAAGGGTTTATATAAAAAAAGTCCTTGAAGTTCTTTAGATATTCCCGATCAAATAGAAACTATAATGCTAAAGCGCTTCAATCTTTAAAAAACCTGGATTCTGAAATGCTTGTCTGCGATTTTGCTCCAAGGAGAACAGACTTAGGCGTAGTTTAGACAGCGCGTTATGGGCGCAGCGAATTAAATTCAATTAGATGCGCTCAAAATGCGCCCGTAGAACGCTTCAATTTATTGTTTGCTTTTAGACAGCGAAGCGAATTGAATTGATTCCTAACGCGCTGATAATGCGCCCAAGTGAGCGCATTATGAGCGAATTCAATTATTTGCTTCGCTCTCGGATTTAGTCAGCAAATTAAGAGCGCATTAAATTGACACTCACAATATTATATGGTCAATAATTTAATTCGCTTCGCCCATAAAGCGCTGTCTAAACTACGCCTTAGTTTGCAACTTTTGACAACTGTTTATTATTTTTAGATATTTGATTACAACTTTGGAAAAACAGTTTTCACACGTAGAGCTTCCTTGCCTCACACAATTCAGAATATAAACGTTAGAGGTATTGTGAAGGAAATAGATAGTTGTATGATGTGGTCAGCTAAAAAAAGCTACATATGATGGTAATTGTGTTTGATTAGCCAACCGTTGCTACGTAAAAAAAGCCATAGCTTTTCCATACACATTAACAAAATAGGATGTTTTCCCGAAATTCTGAAGGGTGTGGTCAGGAAACATTTTCTCCTCTTTGCTCCTCTAATCTTCATACCTTGTCTATGCCACTGCTTCTTATCTTCCTTTACCTTAAAGTTGTATTGTATTGCATTGTAGATTATTTAACGTTAGTTTTTACAATAGTGAATATACACTAATTAAGACTAACATGAAGCAATTTCAAGGATTGCATAAGACAGTTCATTTACCGCAAAACGAGCATGCGCACTTGTTTTCAAGGAACCAAGTTTTGATCAAATTCTTAAATTGTCTAGTATTTTGTGCTGTCTTTATTGATTCCGGGAGTTAATTCCAGATTTTAGGCCCTTGAAAACTGAATGATCTGATACCATTATTGGTAGTTCTGGCTTTTGGAATGTCAAGGGGGTTTTTGAATCGAAGGTTATGACCTGTTGTTTTGGGTACAAAATAGTCTTTCATGAAAACAGGATTAAGGTTTTCAAGTGTTTTATAAACTTCGAGCGCTAAAATTCTAACTGATTGGACATGTATGGTAGTTTCTTTTGAGTTAGCAAGTAAATCTTTGTACGAAGATGAATAGTCCGAATAGGCTAGTCTCAAAGCCCTCTCGTTAATTTTCTCTAGCTTATCATGACTTCCTTTACCACATAGCATCCATATCAATGGACAATAATTGAAGTGACATAGTATAAATGAATTCATAACTATCTTTTTTTCTCTGTCACCCATAAATCTTGCCAATCTTTTCAAAGAATGTAACCATTTACCAGTGACCTGAAGGGTGTGGCACCAAAATTAGTGTCCAAAACCCCCAATCATTGTTGCTTAAATCCGTCCCTGCAACTTGCTTTCCAGTTTACCATATTTAACTTACTTTGAGCAGTAGGTGTCCTTTATTACATTTGATTTAACCTTTCATTTCAAACTTTGAGGTGCGAGGATGGCCCTGGCATAGTAATAACTAAGTGTGGTCACATCGAAAGAAAGGGCCAGTACACTTCTCGATATGAATAGCTTTTCAGTGTCCTAAAAACTACATTCGGATGCTTGGTGAAAACAAATACATTAAAAACAATTATCATCTTTAATCAACCTTAATTTAATCCTGTTGTTCCTTTTTCTGTTTTCTTCTGTCTGATGTACCACGATATGTTTCTGTAAATTATCATACTGTTACTGTTTGAAGTGGTTGACATTAAAAATCTAATGAAAGCCCCCCTCAAATATGCGCCCTTTCGTGTATGCGGTCCCTAAGAAGCCAGCGCCCGAGGTGCTAATTCGAGGATTTACAGTAAATTGCAAATCAATAGAGCGGATAGGAAAGAAAATGGCAAACTCCGGCCCGCGTTCCAGTTTTCGTTGGCCCGCAACAAGTTTTGAAAATGAAATTAAATACATCCCACACTTAGGGTTAATAGCAATTGATTCATCTAACAGTGCCATTGGGGGGGGGGGGCTGCCCATTGTTTTCCTCCTCATTCAGTACACTGTTATAAAGGAAACATACTACAGCTTGACAATTATGGGGGGGTCCAGCCCCCCCCCAGCACCCCCCAGCCCCCCCGGTTCCGACGGGCCTGTCTTATGATGACTGGATCATTCGAATTCTTGAACAAGACCCCAAAAGGCAAAGAACAGCTGGTGATATACCTGTATACCATACACATGAAAGCCTTTTGTGTAAAGCTCCGCCTGTTTTAGACACAGCTACAAAACCTAAGGTTGACCTTTCTGCTAAGAAGGAAAAATATGTCTGTCATTGCATTTCTTATTATAGAATTCAAGTGGCGAAGTGGACCTACTTCCTGGTAGATGCAGAAGAAGTGGAAGGGATACAGTTAGGACTCATTAAAACAGGCACCGCGCAGCCATTGGGCTACAGGGGCTATAACCCCCTTTTTTGCAATCATTGGTGAGAAATTTTTTAGAATATTTACTCTAACGCAACTTCGGAAAGTTTACTCTAACGGGTCCTGTGTAGTAACATTTCTTCTTGACTGGAACTGACATTTATTCATTTTCTTGGTGCTTCATCTTGTTAAATGATATGCTGCATTTTCTAATCAGGCCTAGTGTTTAATCTATTTTGATAGTAATTGATATCTTCTCTGAATCGGGTTGTTTATAAGTAATAAGTAGAAAGAAGAAAGTATTTTCATAAAGGGGCATTTTCCTGTGTTCTATTATTATTATTAATTATTATTAATACTTTGATTTAAAATTGGCTGTTCGAAAAAGCTAAAAATAAAAGCCAACTATTTACAAAAGGTGTATACAAAGGAAATACATAATAATTACAAAAAACCTAAACCATATATAAAAGTTTTGCAAATCCTACAGTTGCAATTTTTGCATTTTGTTTTCTTAAGATGTTTTTTAAAAACAGTCAAAGAGACTGTTTGCCTATATTCTTTGACCAATGAACCTTGCGGTATCTGTACCATAGCATGTGGTTCTCACTTTTGGTAGGTTTAAATTGCTCGAGCTTCTTAGTTGATAGGGTATTGCCTTTTCCTCAAACATTTCCATCATAAACGAGGGATTCAAGTGATTCCTTGTTTTGTAAATTTCAACCATGAGCAACTGTAGGTTCTTCTGATGTATAGAGAAGTGTTATCTTTGTATGCGATTCGAAGGGCCCTTTTTGTATCCTGTTCATCTTGTTATTAATATTTTTGTCATGGAACATCCAGATTAATGCCCACAGTAACTGAATTGTGACATTATAAAAGTGTTCATCATCAGTTTTATTTTTTTGGATTCCATGAAAATCGAAATGCGAGCATGCAGTTTCTGGCTGGCCTTATTAAAAAGAGTCTGCACATGAGATTTGAAGTTAAGTTTTGTATCTAGTGTAACTCCCAGTAATGTTTCTTCGTCACTTTCTTCTATTACCGCCATTCCTACATTTAATATCATCTTTTCTTTCTTCTCGCCAAAATCATAAAATGACATTTGTCCGCATTTAATTTCATATAGTTTTCAGGATACCAGGTTGATAGTTGGATGGCATCTTGTTCTAGTTCGCCAATGACATTTTTGACCTCAGATTCGCATATGTAGATAGTGGTATCGTCTGCATAGTTGCATATTTCGGATCTATTCATCAAAAGAAAAAGGTCATTCATATAAACGTTGAATAAGAGAGGCTCTAACACTGATTTTTGTGGGACTCCGTTTTGAACTACTTTCCAAGTGCTAAATGACCCATTAATTCAAACTCGTTGTCTCCTTTGTGACAAATAGCTGTGAATCATGAGTAGGGCACCTCTACCAAAACCATAGGCATGCAATTTTGCTATCAACAATTATTGTCTATTCAGTCGAAGGTATTGGATAGATCCATCGATAAAGCACCTGCAATGCCACCCTTGTCTAGGGTCATTTTACAAGTTCCAACAATCTTAGTAAAGCGTGCTGTGTGTTGTTGCCTTTCCTGAAGCCACAAAGCAAAGACGACAAAAAATTCCAGCGAAGGGCATTGCCTGGTCGTAAAATAGTCGTTCAAAGATTTTTGAACTCGCTGGCAAGACAGTAATTGGCCTGTAATTCTTTTTAAAGAAAGCATCATCCTTTTTAAAAAGTGAAGAAACATCTCCATCTTTTAGCTTGTTAGGAAAATAATTTTCTGATAGGCACAAATTTAAAGTATCTGTCAGGTAAGGTAGAAAGATATCTGAGTTTTCTTTCAGGACTTTACCTGGGATACTCTCTAAAGGAGTTGCTTTCTTTGGATCTAATCTTTCTAATTGATTGTTTACATCCACTACTGAAACGGGTGTAAATTCAAAAATCTGAGAATGATGAAAACTCTCTTGTATTCTTTTAATACTTGGATGCAAACTATTTTCTCACTGCGATATCAACTGGATCATCACTACCATCCGTTAATAATAAGTTCAAATCAGCGTCTGCAATGTCAAGAGAGCCTGCAATGTTTACAAAATAATCATTAAAGATATCAGCAACAGCCCTACCATCAGAAACAACTTTGTCATTTACCAGAAAAGACAGGCTTTACAATTCTCCAAAACCTTCGACTGTCACCGAGATTTTTGAGATCAAGATTTTGGTAATAGTTGCGTTTAGTTTCGCGTAGAAGTTTAACGCATCTGTTCCTTTGTTTCTTGAAGGCCCTCTCAGTTTCTTTGGTCCTTTCCTTGCTGTACTTATTTCGTCCGAGTTAGACTGCATTGCTTTTAGACACTTGCATTGAAATTCGATTGATAGATACATATTCAATATCTGTTTAAGTCAGCATTTTTGTAATCACGAGACCTTTAAAATTTCCAGGGTTTAAATGGTCATAGCTTGATCGTTATTCGATATATGACGATCCAACTTGCATGAAATGCAATATCTCAAAGACCTCTTTCAATTGATATAAACATATTCAGTATTTCCTAATGTCAGCATTTTGTTATCAGGTGAATTTGAAAAAATTCTTCTTGAGACACTGCTTTCTTGAAACATTCATGAATGTTAAAAAGTGCTCTCAAAATTTTAAAAACGTGCCTTTTACCACCGAAATAATAGAGATTGTGCCTTGGATTTTCAAGAAATATGAAACAAGTGATATTTACTCACATTCTGTCTTACCCTGCAAGGACCTCCCTTCCCTTTGCCCGTCTCTGTTTGCAGTGGACTTTGCTGAGAAATAATGCCGGGCGCACATGTATGTTTATTGAAGTCAAAAGGGAACATCCTCATCGAACCTGATAATCAAAGAATGGCTGAAGGGGCATTTAACATTTCGACATTGGCGAATTTCGTTGTCTAGAGACCAAATTGCCTGAGTTTTCCAGGGTCTAGGGGGCCCAAAAAAGTAATGAATGGAATCAATCAAAAGTTAACGAAAGTATGTCTAAAGAATATTGAAAAGTTTCAACCGATTGCAAGGAAATGACTGCAAGAAATATTCTGAAATCTATTTGAGCTTATCTAAAGGGCATGGTCACAGAAATTTTCTGCTCGCTTTGCCTGCAGGAGACCTCTTCTTTCAGTTTTCCCACAGGGCTACCGAATCTCGCGTGGTCTTGTTCAGGAGATGGTCCTAATTGCCTCAAAGCAGGCTGATGGAACCCTTTAGGGATTATCCGAAAGTTGACGATTCTAGAAAGAAATAATTTTGCTGGGCACTTAAATTCGACGCGGAGTGTACAGATGCTACTTCCAGATGCACACCAATATTTATCTATCAGCCTCTACGTGTGAATCTCCAGCAGAAAGATTATTTTCGGTCCAAAGTAGATTGAATTCTTGTCTTAGGAGAACAATGACTGAGAAGAGATGTAACAATTTACTTATTCTTAATATACAAATCACAGAACAGATAAATTAGATATAGCTGAGATAGCAAAAGAAGACAAAACGTAAGAAGACAATATTTTTTTGTAAATATTAGAAATAATTTTAACGCTCTTAATATTCTATAAGGCATTAGTTCTATATTTTATTTTCACTTTTCTAAGAAAATTTTATGCATGTTTGGGCGCGGTTCTTAGAACAAAGAGTTTGATTAAAGTGCCCTTAAGTTCCTGTGCCCCCACCTTCCAGATGCTTCCTACGTCACGGAAGATTATATGGAGCATGAAGAAAGTGCAGACTGCAGAGGAAAATGAAATTGAAGCAGAAAGCGACAGTGAATGGGAAAGTGACTTCACATCTAATGAAGATTAATTTTTTAACTCGAGGCAGAGGTTGCAATGCAAGTTATACAGCAGAGGTGCTTACTCAGAACAACATGTCATAAACATCAAGAAGTCAATCGTTGAGGCTACGGTGCAAATTGCTCAACCTACCAACTCTAACAGGAAGAGGTAACTATAGTAGTTACACACACAACAACCCAAAATATACATGATATTAGGGAGGGAATGGACAACAAAAGTATTTTTGCCCACTATAAGCCGATGCACCAGTCCTACCTAAAAGAATTAAAACGTTAATAGCAGAAAATATGTCCAAAGATATGAGAAATTTTCATGATGCTGGAGAAAGAGACTAAAACAATCAGGTTTATACCGAAAAAAGCAAATTTTCGCAAAAGGAAAAATTAAGGCTTTATGGGTTAGTTTTTGTATGTTTTGGGAAAAGCGAACAGCACTCTTGAAAATAATGCTTCACCAGGCAAGTCATACCCACGCTATG
This sequence comes from Rhopilema esculentum, assembly GCF_057945365.1. Taxonomy (NCBI): domain Eukaryota; kingdom Metazoa; phylum Cnidaria; class Scyphozoa; order Rhizostomeae; family Rhizostomatidae; genus Rhopilema; species Rhopilema esculentum. The sequence continues at coordinate 9,440,263 of NC_142830.1, forward strand.
TTGAGCCAATAAATACTCCTACATCAACCAGAGGGAACAGAAACGCTATGAAACCACAGACCTTGCCCTAGTATTCTAAACCAAAGACCATAGGACAAAGACTCCACAGCATTGCGTACTATTCTTGTAGAATAGATATCAATTCCCCGTTCCCATCTTTCGGTTAGCGCGCGATGCATTGTGGTATTTGTATGTGATAACCAAATGGTGATAACAACGAACAAATGGTCATAAAAATTTCTTTTACATACAAGTTTCCTCTCACAATACGCCAAGCAAATAGAATGATGAGCCTTTTTGGTTAAACATTTTCTCCCCTAAATCTGAACAAAAGCAGACTATGAACCAGAAGACGAATAGTCATGTCTGTGCAGTCCTTCGTGTATCAACCAACAAACTTCTGTTGACCTATCAGCAGGCCTTATAACACAGCATCGCTGTTTCCACTGAGGACATATTCCTTCAAACTACAGAAATATATTTATTTCCAATTTCACAAAAATGTATTTTGAGTTTAGAAATACACATCGCATTATCGTGTCAATGTGTTGCCTGTAGTGTGTGGCCCGGCCATTTAGCTAATTTTTCTGCATTTGGCCCACACTAAGAAAACTTTGGACACCCTTGGATAGATCATATTATTTGGCGCGTCTATAAATTAATTCAAAAAAAAACCCGGAAATACATTCTAAAAACACGAAATTTTTGAGACATTACGTAATGTCTGTGTAAATGACACAAAGAACAATCGTGGTACATAATCTCATTGGGCCGTTTGGCTCAGTGGAATGAGCGGGGGTTTTTGAAGCATTAAACTGGAGTTCGATTCCGACCAAGAGTGGTACCATACAATTGGGCAGAACCCTTGTGGAAAGAATTTTCCTCCTGTCAGCATTTGCCTTATGATTATATATATATATGTATATATATATATATTTATAGATGATCAGTAAAAAAACAACTTGATTAACGTTTCGCAATATGCTTCGTCAGAATAACCTTCACTTACATTTGGAGCGTAAAATAAGGAATACAAAACAATAGGACAAAAGAACACATTTTACAAGCAAGGACAATTGATATTGTCCTTGCTTGCTTGCAACAAGCAAGGATATTGTCCTTGCTTGTAAAATGTGTTCTTTTGTCCTATTGTTTTGTATTCCTTATTTTACGCTCCAAATGTAAGTGAAGGTTATTCTGAAGAAGCATATTGCGAAACGTTAATCAAGTTGTTTTTTTACTGATCATCTATTTAAATTTTTTAAAAAACATTACAGTCTAGAGCTTTTGAATACATATATATATATTTATATATATAGATATATATATGTATTCTATTCCAATAAGTACTGCCGCCCCCCCCCCTCCCTTCCCGTGACAATTAAATAGGATCCAATTTTATATTTTTTTGTTAATTGCAGATACAAAAACAGATAGCTGAAAATAATTATGAAAACGCTGTCTGCAAAGTCGCAATATATCGTGGATGTTGGAGACTGTGAAACAAATCCGCTCTTAGGGCGCAAGAAAGCCGAGAGGCCCGAAACTGAAACCGAGGCCGACAGACCATCGCCTAAACTGTGCCGTTCCATTTTAACCTTTCTGAATCTGGGCATGCAAACGACTGCTATAAATGCCACTTTTGCTGGTTTAATTGCAGTCCTTATTTGGTGGCTCGACTTGAATTTAAGCTCATACTGCTTTGGTAAATCATGGGATGATATTCCAGTGGCATTTCAGCGAATGCGTTTAACCACTGAGGTTGTTGAGGCGTTTTTCATCCAGTTCTGGTCGTTATCTTGCCTGGCCCCGCAGATATCATGGTCAGCCACCAAAAAGATGACCATACCATACTGGAATGTAATCGCAGCAAGTGTCGATGTCATTTTCAGGCTTTTCTTTTTCGCATACGGCATTTATGGTCAAGGATGGCAAACGATAGTTGGCAACATAATATTTTTTGGTATTATTTTTCTAAATCATTCTAAAGTTGCAATGCAATACTTGAAGAATCCAAAAAGCAAGCTGGATGTATTTCTGATGTCTTCAAAACTCAGTACACAGTTTATTACAGGAATAGTACTGTCACTGCTGTTTAATCATATTTTCCTTACAATGTATCACAAAACGAGCGAATCAATTAAGACATTTATGTGCTCTCTTTTGCCAGTCATCTTCGCCATCCCCAAATTCATTACAAACATAATAATTGGTAACTTGGCCAAATATAAATGCTTTGAAAACGGAACGATGCTAGTTATTAGCCTTCAGGTTTCAACAACATTAGTTGCCCGAATGGTACAAGCAAGTAACGAAAACTTCGTTGGGTTTGTAGCCATCAGTATTGTCCATGGTATTCTCAACGTATTTGATAAACTTGCCTTGCCTATTCGCAACAAGATTACAAAATTTGTCCTCAAGCGAGAAACTACAAGTTCTCCAGTGTTTCTCGCTGATCAGACCCTGATAGGCATGGTGACTGAAACATCTGCCGTAATACTGAGTTGCTCATCTGTATACATAACAATGTATTATTACATGCGAGATGAAACCAGCGGTCAAAGATACAATGGGTACGAGCTATTCTACCAGGCGTTGACGAGAATAGGTGTGGCAGCTTCGATTGACTTTTTTTTCAATACTATTGCCGTTAAGATTCAAGCCGATCTGTATCATATACCCATAATGCAAGAGTGGAAGCTGCACTGGAAATTCATTGTTATCACTCATATGGTACAAATCATAATTTCAATGATTTATTTTTCGGGTCATATTGATCAGGTTACGATGCCAGTTCGTCTTAAAGCACTTAACAATTCTTGCATTACACCATTTTCAAGGTTGTAAATGCTGAAGTGATTGAAATAATGACTTTGTGACACTCGCAAAAATGGTAAAGTTAGACAGAAGATAAACAGATAGACACAAGATTTTTCACTAATAAACATTATTTATCTTGTTTGCCTTCTATGCCCTTGTCACAACCTTAAAAAGCTATTGGGTAAGCGAAAAGGCTCTCAGACCCACGCAAATGGAAAGAAAAGTCGATTTTCCACCTCTCTTCCTAGAGACTAGAATTTGGAAAAAACTTGTGTTAAAACCAGAATTCCAAATTATGTTGTGGCTGATATCCATAAAAGATAATCACTATTCGATCGACAATCACTCTACCTCTCTGTGGTCTGATGGCCCTGTTTGCGAGACATCCCAACTCCCGATGATCCTCAGTGTGGTATATCCCTCTCATCTACCTTTCCACCAAGAATTCTATTTATTATTGTTTTGTACCTAAGGCTAGCCCAGTCCAAGATTTGAATTAGAGATTAGCTTGAAAGGCAGTTTTGTTAACTTAGCAGATGTAACGGTTTTGAAAGCTCGCGAAGAAGCATAAAGCAAGTATTTAAGCAGTTTTTACAGATAACTTAGTGGAGAACTAATAAAGTGTTGTGAAAAAGAAGCAAATGTAAACAAAGAGAGATGCAGTTGCCATGAACTCATCGTAGTCTCCCGTTTACTCTTGGGTTTAATGGGCAATTGTTATTTCTTAAGTGACAATGTGCACGAGCCTGTATACGTACCTGTGTTCACCTGCAATCCTGGCCAAAAGTTATTGGACTGGCTTGCAAATTGAAGTCTTTTTGAAAAATTACGTTCCCACACCCTACAGTCAATGTTGATACGCTTATTTCTACTTATTTTGATTGCTGTTACTTGGGTACTTCTCAAAAAACCAACATTGCTGTAATGGATGGGGGGGGGGTTGATAACATTTTCGGGGTAAAATTGCAATCTAAGTGGTTTTTTCTCCAGTCCACTAACCTTTTGGCCAGGATTATGGATAAAAAAAATTCTTTCAGTTTGCAGAAAAATTACCTTAACTCCGCACCAAAGATCGATTCTTTGACTTCGGCTCTTTAAAATATCAGATGGCGGTTCCTTTATTGGCTCTATAGGGGGATAGTGACGATGACAAATACAAGCCTCAGAAACACCTGATTTTTTAGGATAACCTAGATAGTAAAATACTTGAGGCTGTTTTAACGATAAATCTAATAAAAAGATGACTTGTGGGTTTACATGAATTAGCATAACCTTCTCGGAATCTAAGATAAAAAACATAAGCTTTTTGTTTTCTAAGTTACATTTTGTACATTAAAAGTTACCCCTAAAATTATAGCTATCCCAATGAAGGGGCATGTAGGATTTTGCTATTTATGCGGTTTGACGGCCTAATCCAAAATTGCTTACTAACGTGTCAACTTGTGGTGACAGACCGACGTGTAAGTCTTCCGACTGGGTACCGTTTGACTTTTCGTAATACTTTTGAGAGCGCTCCAACTTTGTAAACGGAACAGAACGATTAAAAGTGCTCCGGTGTGAACACGATCCCTAAGCGTTTCACATTTTGGAACAAAACAATATGGAACGTTACGCAATAGCTCCCAAGTAAACGGGGCCATGTTTCTCTTTCAAAGAAGGACAGCTGTCCGCATCTCTCTAAGGATGCTGTCAGTTATTAAGAAGCAGAAAGGCATTTATTGGTGAAAGCAACACAATTTGAAATGATAATTTAAAAAGTCTTAGATATTATATTTGTCATCAGCGGGCCATTGAAATAGCAAAGGACTTCGGCCGGTAACGGCAAATCATTTTCTTAATTACAAATACTAATTTACAAAAGATTTTACCTAAAGCTCGTTGTCTTCCATAAACTGTTTTAAGTTTGATGAGTTTAATGGAATGGAGAGAGTTTCTACTCCGTCTGCACCCTAAAATGAAAAACAGGTTTAATTATCTTCACTTCAATTTAAAATAAACATTTTAAAAAATAAAAAATATATTTTCGACACTGATTTTATGGCACGAGCATTCCCACCACCCGAGAAACCTAACTAGGGACTGCGTCTCAGCATTTAGCAAATTCAATTACTGTGTGAATAAAGAAAAAGTCACGGTAGCAGGCTGCGAAATATAAGCCTTCACCAATTTACGTGTATTTATTGTTGATCATTATCGTCGCATTGCGGTGTTTCCTTTTTGCTACATAAATTCAATTAATCACGCCTTGCGGGTGTACATGGCCTAAAATTGCAAACTGACGGCTTGCAAAACAAGCTGAAGAGAACTTCACGAAATCTGCTCGTCTAGTTGAAACGATTGATAAAACTCTGAAAGCTTAATAAAAGTAATTTGTCCGGACAACTCTGAGAAGGACAAACGCCCTGTACAAAGTCAGTGACATCTGTTAGAAACTTGCATTAAAGCTGAATTTACCTTTGGTGTATATCAATAGATATTTCAAAAGAAAATGAAAAGAAATCGCCCCATATAAACGGCATATTTCAAGTACAGTTCAATGCTAATAGCAGCAAAAAACACAGGGATTGCCGAAGGTTCGAGATATTTATGATCCAGTCTCTAAAATTGTCCCATAATTTTATCAGAAATACATCCAATAGTTGACAACAGGTCTGGGTAATTATAAATTACTTATATAGACGTGTATCTTAAACATACCTTTTTGGACTTGATCAACTTGTGATCCTTGAATTCAGTCAACTGGGCTCGCAGTGTCAAGTCACTATTAACCAGGAAGTTCTCCCTGCACTTTTGATAAAGGTCTCCAAAGGGCATCCCTGGAAATATAAAAACACGTCACATAACGGTATTCAATAGCAGTTCATGAAAAAGTAAAAGAAGATGTTGATAATTGCCTATTATATTATACATGTTACTGTATTTATCAAAGCTTTAGAATCTATTGTTAGCTTAACAATTTGATAGCTGATGCTGAAATACGACACTAGAAATCATGTATCCAGTTCAGCTTGTAGTCAGAAATTTAAAGTGCGACTTAGGCCCTTGATTACCCTTTCAACTAATGACCAGTAGCTACATGCATATGGGGTAACTGCCTCCCCGTACAGACAGGTATGTCTCTAAAAATCTGTCTAGTAGGCGTAATTCAAGCTTTGTTTACAAAATTTGTAATCAAATTCAATGACTACCAGAAGTAAGGATACGTGCTTAAAGGCATACCAGTATAGTACCCATCTCCATCATGGTCGAGCTGATATTGAACAAGAAGCTTAAATATCCCTCTTGCATTAGGCGTTAAGCTTCGCAGAACATGTGTTAATGAGCTCAGAGCCAATGAGCCTGTCTGCTGCACTAGCAATGAATTCTCAAATGATGTCTCCTCTATATATCGATCATATGTTGTTACGTCATACCAAAGCCAGTTGAAGCGACTAGACCGGTTCTGATCCCAGACTGTGAGAAAAGAAAATAACTCTTTCAATTGAATCTTCTTATGTGAGTCTGTTCTAAACATAACTCATGGAGAGGAGGAACAAAGGAAGCTGGAAAGTAGCCTCGTCAAACTCTGAAGAAACCATTAGATAGAGCAGCAAAGATATCTGGCTTTTTACAAAGAGATTTCTCCAAACTTTATTTTCAATACTTTCTTCTGTGGTCACTGATTTTTTGAAAAATAACTAGGATCTTTTCTTCAAAGTAGTAGGTTAAAATCCATCCAAAACACTTCAATTGATGTTGGGAACGTAATCAAGGCATTTTATGTTGTTTCGAGCAAAAGATATTTTTATTGTTTTGTTGCGTGGGTTGATTACAACTTAGACCGAAAAAGTACCCATCTCAGCTCTAAAACACAGCTTTAAAAAACTGCCAGATCTGAATAAGAAAGACAAGCCCTTAGCAGTAAAAGAGGTGGCGGGGATTATCTGCTAGAATAGAACATTCAGCTAATCTGGTGATCGCCTCAGACCCTGGCATAAAAAAACACAGAGACATAGAGACACTGAGACAGGTGACGATTTTCACATTCAAAGTATTACTAAACGATGTGAGTCCAACTGTTAGAGTAGTAACGCCTCATTTGAATGATTTTGAATAATTAGAAGCATCATAAGGTGTACTTCGAAATTTTTATGGTCTAAATTTGAAATTGCAAAAACACGCTTTTGTGATGTCATCACTTACCCACTCTTTTGTGAGCATCGCTGGAAAAGCAGAATAGTTTTATGTAGCGTTAAGCAGAAATTCTGTTTATAGATATATACTAAAAGATGGAAAAAAGAAACTAACTTATTGGAGCATTTATATGGTCTGTTGACGCTATGATATGGATTTTTGATGACGATGCAAGATACGACAAAGCATTCTGTGCCTGTAAATAGAAAACAAAACAATTTTTAAGACTTTCGATAACAGCAAAAGCGCATAAGAACGGCAAAATTATCAGCAAAAAATTTCCTCTGGGCAGAACATTGAAAATGAAAACCTACGGACAACGGATTCTCTCTTAAATGTAAAATCCTTTATTTGTTACTTAAGTGGACCTAAAACGCAGCCTTAAATCCCGTTTACACTACAAAATTTAGCCTGTTTAAAGTAACCTGGGTCGAGCCTGTTTCATCTTTGATCCAAAGGTATAAGATCGACCAGAATTAACTTCTAAAGCTTTTGAGAAATTGCAGGATTGCATTTTACTTAGCTAGTAATGTTTTATATGATTGCATTCCTAGGGGTTCAACTATGACAGTGAAATCAAAGGGCCGAAAAGTTGTAGTTTTGCGATAATCAATGAACAAATTAAGCATTTCAAGATTGGCAGGTTTATAAAAGGTTGTAAAATCAAATTCAACGCTGACTTAATTCTTTAATTTACAAATGATAAGAGTTGCAAATGAATATATCTTTTTGATGCATGTCTATGTGGAATTTGAAAAATATCAAAAACAATTTCCACCTTCAAAACAATACTATTATTAAAATCTAAATTTCTTCGTCGCTTATTTCCAAGACAATGAGCGCATACTCCCAGCTTTTTGTATACCTACTGATGAAGCAACATCAATCTACTTAAAAGATTTTATCGAGCCGAAAGCAGAAGGGAAATTGTGACGTGAAGATAGAGGAGCTGGTCGAAAAGAGCAACAATCATCAAAAGAGGCAAAATAAGGCGGATTTCAAAAACTCAGCAGATTAGCCGTAAAACTCAGGTGATTTTCCTCATTTTTATATGAAGTTTTGCTTATCTTGATTTAAAGAAAGCCACTCAATGGGTTGAGTGGGAAAGGCAAGTAGAAGGCATGCAAGCTGGAATACCTTTGTATTTCGCAACATTGGCCCGTCGATGTTGTGTATGATAAGAAACAGCTCTTTTGCATCTTCTATGAAACAAAAAAGATCTTTTATAAATAATCTAAATTTCAATGTTAAACATATACATTTGTAATGATGGTATGTTTCAATGGCAGCCTTTGGTGTTATGTGTCCGAACATGGTTTTTAGGACACTGACGAGCTTTGCTTTATGAGCAGTGTCCTGGTTCTTCCTCTCGATGTGATCACACCTCGTGCCTGGAATTGCAGAGAGCTTGCGACTCCCATCACTCTGGCTGAAAGTTTGGTAATGTCGAGACTCAAACCCCAGACCCTTTGGTTCGTAGACCACGACCCAAACCATTGTGCCATCCTGACACCATATTAAAAGATTTTAATAGCTTGTACAGTTAAATTAAATTAAAATTGCCAAGAAGTGAATGCAGCATTGCTCTGAATAGAAAGAAACTACTAACTAGAGAGGTTTCTGTGTGACAGTCATTGGTCCAGGAAAATACATAACATTGCATCGTTGTCTGAACACTGTATTTAAACTTTTTGCTCGTATTTAAACTATTTAAACTTGTACATTATTCCATATATTCTATATATAAAAATGTTAGGCAATCCCCCCCCCCCCTCCTTCTTGCTATTTGTGTTCATGAAATTGAAGTTTTCACGCCTTTTAAATAATTTGTAAGATATGTTATCAAGTGCATGTTGGAGAGCACTTGAAAAAAGAATTTCTAGCAGAAAACAAAATCCTGTATAAAGAGAAATGTAGAGATGATATAGAATGTATCTTATACAAAGTGTTGTCACCTGTGTTAAACTCCGCCTTGATAACATCACATTGGTCGGTCAAACTTTTATAAGTTCCGTTATACTTGATAATGTCTTCAGTAATCATATTCAAAATCTGAGAAAAGGAGGATATGACATCATGGAAGTGGAGTATAACACTATTATCTGTGTGGTTATTACACTCTCTCAATAAAGGAAAATCATGCTATTAGCCAGTGGCAACTGGAGACACGAATAGAAGGAAGGGAGATGGAGAGGATATGACACGGAGTCGAGGTTGATCGCAAAAATATATTATCATATCGTTTAAAATGACATCATATCTAAGAACGTGAGGTAAATGCAGATAGAAGATAAAAGGGTGAAATCAATGAAGGAAACTGAAAAGTGAATTCAGAGTGGATATAAAAGGTGTTCAGAATTACGTGCCTTCTCTAAAGAACAAAAAGGAGAGAAGCAGAATGAAAGCGGATAAAATGCACAAATGTTTGCTCACACTTTTTATATTTAAGCTTGGAAAAAATCCATTAACTACAATGTGGACTAAATCTGGGAGCATTTGTTTTCTAAACTCATCCAATAATCTTCGCTTTGATCCAAGGCCATGTAAAAGAACGTTGAAGCCGTGTCTAGAGTAACGAAAAAATGTATTGTAATTTAAAGAAAAAATGACGTCAAATTCTCGTGAAAAATTGGGAATAGCTTGCAAAAGATGATACTCGAACAGAATTAGAAGAATTGTGCTTATTTTGAAGTAGCCAAACGAAAAACTTTAATGGACATAAGATTAACTACGCGACTCATAATGTCCGTTTATTCTGTAAGTTCCCTTTGTAGAAATGTGACCAGTTTTTACCTCGTCCACCAGTAGTGAAAACTTTAAAAATAGAAAGGAAAATAAAGAAACAGTAAGATATAGTTGCAATCACTATAATAAGCTATAAATAATTTTCATAGCAAACGGGTGTCAATAAATCTTTGAAGAAACGTGGATATTTTTTCAGTTGGAATTTCTAAAATTACCTCAATTGAAAAATCCATTTTGGAAATAGGGCGACATGTTGTTTAAATAACCGTGAGCATTCCCTGTGATGGCTTCCAGATGCATCTGATAGGTGTTCAATCAAGTCCTACGACACAGAAAAATTATCACAAAAATCAAAACGATTTAATGATACTATCTTGCACAATAATCTTGTCGGACATTTGCAAAAATTTGTTCAGTAGAAAGTCTTAAAGGGCCGAGACAGATGTCTAAGGGTGTTATTTATCCCATTTTTGTTGAAAATCAAAACTGAGTCGGAAAATATTTTGCAAAATGTATGCATTGCCGTTGACAGACAGTCTGCTAATCATATGCTTATGAGAACAGTTTGGATTTTATGATTCGGGAAATGAAACATCAATGACGGAAATGAGAAGGATTGGAAAATTCGACCAACGATTTTCCTACCACGCAAGTGAAACCACTAGCTAAAGAAGGCAGCGAAAATGAAATTTCCCACCACGTTGACATTCATTTTCAATATCCATTGCTTATAAAACATCGTAAAGTTTCATTTTCAGTTATAATATCACAAAAAGTTTACTGTAAGATAACAAGGTTCACGGGTAAAATCATCTGATAATTATGACAAAAATAAAATAATTCTGCTCGCTCTCCTTTAAAATGACCAATAAAATGACATAGGTGTGTGGCGGTCAGCGCGTTATTATGATGACATAATTCTCACAACAAAGCACACTGTCAACACTCTCCTTTGATGCCAGTGGCGGACACCTGCAGGGGAGGGGGCGAGGGGGGGCGAGGGGGGCGAGGAGGCGGTCGCTCTCTATATTTTGGGAGACAAGGGTCTTTTGTTCTGAACAATAGGAAAATGTGACGTCATCTTATCAAAACAGTAGTCTTGCCCCAACTATTTGACCAAGTGTCTGCCACTGTTTGATGTCCTCAATCTGTTCATGGATAGCGAAATTTTGCCATGAACAAGTGAATGGTTGATTATTAACAACATTATAGATAATGTCAGAAAAGCTTACGTCAGGAACGTAATAGACTCTCCGACATCGAACCTCTCACGCAGGGTTTCAATGGCTCAAGTCTTTAATACTTTAACATTGAAAGACTTCATTATTCTCTTCAACGGTAAGTTCGTTTCCATTTTACAACGAGCAACTGGCTTTTGAGATGCAATGTCTATAAGTTGTTAGTAAGAAAAGACAAAGCAGGAAAAAACAGAGAAAATAATCTTGTCAGCAAACATGTGACCAAAAGCCCTTCTTACAATTGTTTTGCAAACTGAATTACCAATCAGTCTTTCTTTTGTGGTTCGTTAGTGGCTAAGATGAGAAACTTTAAGAACTTGTTAATTTATACCTTCTAGCATTAAGACTTATCTTTAAAGAGGATAAGGTTTTTGCATACATTTTGTGTCATTCTTTGGTTTTGTAATTTCGAAAGGTTTCTGTCTGAAGTCACTATCTTTTTTTGATGGTGCACAGCAAAATATTCCTCTGCCATTTCTCTCTGCAATAAAACACAGCAAATTTTATCTTCCTTACTTGCACTTAAACAGAAATGGCTGAACAGAATTAATAGAAAAAAAGAACTAAACAAAGAATCTGCTAGCCAACCAAACAAGTTCTGGTAAAGATATAATTGGCCAAGATAATGTCAAATCTAGGTGAAGACACAGTTCAGTGCAGTACATTAAAGAGTTGAGTTTTCAGATGCCAACCAGTGCTCATATTTACGTGTATTTCCAATACGTAAACAAATACATTAATCATTAGCAGCTGGTAAGAAAGAAATTGTTTAAAAGGAAATTGAACATGATAATGTGAGAAACATATAATAACAAAACATAAAAACAGCTGTTTCAGGTTTTTCTAGTTCAAGTTCTTGCTTCTCTATGACCATGACAACAAACCAAAACTCAGACATTTGGAGGGTCATGGTAGAAGATGGTACCTGATGATGACTTGGTTCTCTCAGTAAAGACAAAAGATATAGAAATATGAAGTACTTATTTTGCTGCCTGGTATAATAATGAAATAATGATTTCATAAGCACTTGACTGCTGTAAAGAAAGCCTTTCGATTCTTGATAATACATACCAATCTTGATAACTCCTTGGCTGGTGTTTTCAATTCTCTGAAACATGAGGGTAAGACAATTTTAGAACTACAACATTTTAGTTTTGAAATCAGACTCTTCTGCTTCTACTCGAGGTCTAACGTGTCTTCGGACAGTCTGAATTGACCGAGAAAAATAATATATAACGGTTAGGCAGCAAGATGAGGGGTCTAACGACAAAATATTTTATCCTAACCTGCTGAAACGTTTTAGTCAACACATTGTGTTTAGAAATCGTGACGGTCAATATCTCTCAAAAACCTAGGTTATTCTACAAACAGTAAATTGTATTGGCAAACATTTGGCAAGTTTATTCTAAATATCATTCTACAAGTGCAGTTAACACGGAAAATCACTTGCGATAGAACAGCTTTCAAACAGGGCCAGCCGTGAAATACTCACTGGACTGTGTCACGCTAACTTTTCAAGGCATATGAAACAATTTCCAAAAGAAATTCACCAAAATGATAACTGAAGGGGGAAAATCTTTTCCTCAAGTTCTAAAATCTTGGCTTTTCAAATTTTGCTCGTCCTCGTTCAAAGACAATAACATACTCCTTTTTTGTAGATCCTTGAACTCCAGTCCTCTTTTTTGTCTTCTCGTGGACTTTAAACGTAACCTCGTTATCTGTAGAGTCACCATGATAATCAACTTGATTTTCGTCATCACTAGCATCACTTGATTGAGAGTCATCTTCAGAGTTTTCTGTTGCTATTACCCCTTGAAGTAAAATGAAATTATTCTTAAAATTCGAACGGTCTTCGCCAACACATAATGTTAAGTGCCTTTATATGATAAAGAGCGCTGGAGTTTTAAAAATTGATATAAAAAATATTAGTCAATTTTAAGAACCCTGCGTACTTACTTTGGATATCTGTAGGGCGTTTCCTTTCTCTAAGATGCCGTTCATTCCCGTCTCCTGTCGTAACATCAGGCTACAATATAGCAGAATATATAAAGCTAAAAAAACACGTTGAGTTCATGCACATACCAGATATAATTGCTGAAAGGAGGATTGGTCGTTTTGAGAGTAATATCGATTTCCCAAAAAATCAAACGATATGTACAAATTGCACAAATTTAATATGTCCCGCTTACTTTTCTCTTGATCATCAAACGTTTAAAACCTATAGAGCTTCAGTACGACATTTCCCACATTTCCGTAATTTTCAAGGAAAATTGTATTGAATTTCACGGCGGCCTTTAAATGGGGTAATAAGAAAACGCCCCTTAGACGTGTCACGTGAAAGAATCGAATTGTTTGCCATCTCTAATAGTCGCACATGCTTTTCTAGGTTCTATCTTGATAATAACTTAGTGCGTATGTTCTCTAGCAAAGCTGGAACAACAGACCTTTATAAAAAAGGAAAATTTACAAATTTATCAAATGGAAGAAAAGATACAAAAGGCCCGAAAAACAACAGAGAGTTTGCTAAATCTACCTTCTTTGGAATTTTCCTTGGAGTTCTTGGCGATTTCGGGCTCTTGCTTGGTGTTTTGTTTTCCTTCAGTTTCTCCTTGGGAAAGAAATATAATAATGACAGAAATAAATACACTTATCCGTTACTAGGAGACACAATAAACAAAATCTTGCTATTAAGATCCAGGTAACTGACTGTTTTGAAATATGGCCGGCTATTGTTCAGCAGTGAATGTTACCCAAAAAATGAAATTCGTAGCGTTAGACTTCCACAAACTAGCATGTGAATTTTGTAAAAATTCTAAATCTAAACTTGTATCCAAACAGATAAAAACACCGAGGCTATCAATCGAATGTTTGTTTATAAATACTAATTTTCGTAGGAAAATAATGAGAACAACGCAGTTTTTTAACAGTGTTAAACTAGGTCACAAGAGCATTTTTAAGCACTTTAGGGCTAGATCGCTAGCTACCATTCAACTTTAAGCTTTCTATGTCTCTTGGTTCTTTTAATTTCTTTTTCACACAATATATACAAACATGTACAAGGGCGACCAGTAAAGCAATAAAAGTGGGCAAAAGCATCACTCTGAAGGAATGAACAATGATACAAGGCTAAACCTTTACAGTATTTAAGTTTATTTAGCAAAAAAGATAATAAATCAGATAATTAAAGGAAATTCTTTGCATATTATTACTGCCCTGTTCTACACAGCTAGTAATGTATTATCACACAAAATGTATTAAAAAGTGGAATAATTTGCTAACCTTTTTTTCAATCCTTGTAGCTGTGCCTAACAAAAAATATTGCACTGTTAAGTGATTATTAACATAAGCAATAGGTGAACATATCCACCCATGTCTTAATAAGCCACCGCTTTTTATTGCCTAATATGCACAAAACGTATGTATGAATGTATCTAAAAATAATCAGTCATGACAAAACACATTTCTAAATACAATTGAATCTAATAAAAAAGAAAAAATTAAAAAATATTCAAGAGGTATTAAACTTATAATTCTTTGTCAGCTCGCCAAATTTTTGCCAACAGTATAACAGGAAAAATTAACAGTGCTCCCCTTTGAAACTTATCTCACGATAGCAAGCATACAACATTTTCTTGAAGAGAAGCAACAGGCTTTAACTATTTTTGTTAGAAAAGGCTTCTTGTCAACAGTAACTTCAGTCCAAGGAAATTTTCTACTTTCATTAGGTATGTTTTTTCAGAAAAATTTAAATACTTGAGTATTGCTCATATTTATTCAAAAATTTAAATCAATACTTACTGATATACAATTGTGAGTGTCAGTGAAACACTAACCTTAAGCCCTGGCCAAACGAATAAAACATCAAAATAAAACTTCATCCAAAACTGTTGCATAAAACATGTTTTGTTTGTTTGGCCACCATGTTTTATGATGTTTTATGATGTTTTGCAAAATTTGATTCCTATCATACATTTCATAAAACATCACTTTCGACTGACAGACAAAATTTTGGATCCTTGCAGGGGTGATGGATGCCTTAAAACTGCTGCCAACAGATATTTCATGGAGTAGCAGGCCTCTCCGGGAAAAAATACAACATGGGCTATAAAAAGCCCTTGCCAGTTTGGCTGTGTGGGCTATTTAGCCCTTGCTGAACTGTTGTTAATTTTTTTATATTTGGGTATTTACAAAGGCAAACATACATTTCCTTGCTAATTCTATAAGCACTATTCAGATGAAGAAGGCATTTTTGTGTGTATTACTACCTTTAAATGATGTATTACAACTCCTCAAAACGAGACAGAAGAGGAACATAACTTTTTTGGAATACAGAAAAGTTTTGTTTGCTTTTGCAGGTTAAATGTGGCGTTTTTGCGAATGCCTAGTTTATATGTATTGACTTGAAAAGAAATTGTTTTCTATTTGACAGCATGGTGTAACATTTCTCACTTTAATTATTTGTAGTATTATAGCCTTCGTCTCAGGGAAAGGCCTGCGGAGTAGGTTACAAAAATTATTGTATACTATTGTATTCTACAAGAAAATCAGTTTGAAAAGGCCAGTGAAACCCTGAATTCTGCTGAAATTTTTGACAGTTTGATATGACAGTGTGATGCTCAGTTATTATCATTATGCATCACAGAGCTTATATTTTTCCAAAAAGGTAGAGCATAAAGTAATCAAACACACAAAGATTGCATGCTGAAAAGTAATTAAACATTGCTACTTATGGCTACAACCATACTGGGTCTACTAGTTCTCTAGTTAACATTGTGAAACAGCCTTAAATTTTGACACAAGGTCTTATTGGCAAATTACATTGGTAAACTTACACAAGAAGACTTACATAATAGACATAGAAGTCCAATTACTAATTAAACAAAATAACACTTGATGCATTATTGCTTAAGAAAATTAATTACCTCTTGGTGTAGAGACAGAATCTTTTCCTCTTGATCTTTTCATTGGAAGTGTATCTTCATCATTGTGTTCTTTTAGTGTACATTCTAAGAAAATATCAAATAGAAAATTGATTAGTGTTTTTTCTTTGCTCACTAGATTCAAGATAGTTCAGCAGGACAAATTATATCTATGGTTTACAATAGGGGATTCATTTTAATAATACATTTACAGTGTATAAACCTGCTTCAAATAAGCTTGTTACTACGATCACAGTTGATTAAGCTAAAACAAAGGTATGTTTGATAACAAAATGGAATGACAGAAACTGAGAAGGAACTCAAAATTTTGGACTTACATACAGCCCCTGCACAACTGTAAGGTTGTTGGTGTGGCATACTAAAGGATCTTAAATGAACATGGTAATCTTTACTTTGACTGCTTAGGGAGAATTAAACAACTATTGCTTATTTTAAAATTATGTGATGCAGAGTATTCTATATTGTGTTTCAGTCTCTAAAAATTGTGCTATAATTAAATGCATGTTGAGCTTTACCCTACTTAAAAATGTAATTTTTAATCAAATGTAGTTATAGTAATTTAAAACTTATCCAAGACTGATATTCTGTCTGGATATAAATGACCCAGAAAAATTGTGTCCAGTGGCAGAAGTTTGAGTTTTGTAACTAGATAAAAGCAAATTTGTTGGTGGATATCAGCATACCAGAATATCTGGTTTTGCACACCAGTACACCGGGCATTTTACCCTGCACAGTGGAAAGTCCGGCCTAAAAACTTTGAAAGAAATATGCGTAGACTTGACTCCTGCATCTAAATAAAAAAATACCACAATGTCTTGCGAGTAGAATGATTTCCTAAAATATTAATTTTCCTCATCATTATTATTTACCTTTTACACGATAACTTCTAATTTGATCTCCAACAATTTCGTCAGGCACAAAACATACTCTCAACTTGCCGCGTTCCATCTCATTCTGAAGATTTGCATCACATCGAGATCGAGGCATTCGCGGGTTTTTTTGCCAATTCAACTCAATCCTTTCACGCACAAATTCCATATTAATGACATCATTACAATGAGGTAAAAATAAACACTAGAGTGCGAACTCCTAATCGAGGCCCGAGGCCAGCATGCGCACGGCTACCATTTTGAATGCATGGCAAAAAAGTTCCATGCAGTACGGTAGTCATTACGCGTCGCCAGCTTTTCGGCAATATTGATGTTTCTAAACCGCAATGGTAATTTCGTGTACGGCGTACGGATGCCAAAATAGATACGGCAAAAATGTTTTGAGCAGTGATCCTTCAATGGATCCTTTGGGAAACGGAAAACCTATCGCGTTTCATAGGTACGGTATGCCATGCATGTTTTGGCCTAAAAATGTGAAATGTCATACTATGCGAAGAGCCTCGCGGCTGGGAATTTTTTTATCGTCCCTATTTCTATATGGTGAACTTTAAAATGGTTTTGATATTCTTTTGTCGGCGGAGAAAATACAACTTTTCTTTAATGCAAGTTAAGTTTTATGTATGTATTAATTGGTTTGTACATGGCTTTTGCTAGAGGATTTTGAAAAGCGTTTAGTAAATAAATCCTAATAAAGCAAACTTCGAAACATCTAAAATCCTTTAAATTTTGTAATTTTATGTTTCAAAATTTCAACACAAAAAATAGTTGAAATTAATATGCATTGCATTATACTGCAGGTTTCCAGCCAATGAAGCACTCCGTTTGCAATGGGTTAAAGCTATGAGGCGTGATAAGTGGGCCCCATCAAAGTACAGCTACATTTGCAGCGAACACTTTTTGCTCACTGACTACACTGTCCCCCCTGGTCAGCCTTACACAAAATTAAAAAAGTCAGCTGTTCCATCAAAATTTAACTTCCCCCCTCATTTACTACCAAAAGTAAAAAAGGCCCGCCGCTCCATTATCTATGCAAAACCAGTAAAGAAGAAAGCAAGCCCAGCAAAAAACACAAAAAATGCCACATTTAATATCAAGGAACATTCTTATTGTAAAAAAGCTGAAACAAAACAATCACCAACAAAATTAAGACTTAGAAGGAAGATTAAAACTCTACAACAAAATCTAAGAAGAAAAAACAAGAAAATAAAGTCATTGAATGATTTAATTCAAGCTATGACAGACAAAAATCTCCTCAGAGAAGAGCCAGCCAAACTTCTGAAAGACCAATTCTCTGGCCTCACTTTGACAATGTTTGAAAATCAAATAAAGAATTCAAAGCGAAAAGCTGGGGGTAAGAGATACCACGAGGAGATTTAGAAGTTTGCCTTAACCCTTCATTTCTATTCGCCTAAGGCATATCTATTCATGAGGAAAGTCTTTGACCTACCACATCCATCTTCTTTAAGAAATTGGCAGTCTTCTGTGAACTGTGAGCCTGGATTTTTCAAAGATGTTCTAGAAAATCTTGCTGCTCAGCTTGCCAACAACACAAACATGTCTGACTGTGCCTTAATGATAGATGCAATGGCCATAAGGAAGCAAGTGATTTATGACAAGGGCAATCAGAAATTTTCAGGCTTTGTTGATTATGGAGGTTGCATCCCGGAAAACAGTGAAGACCAAGCTTCTGAAGCACTAGCATTTCTTCTTGTTGGTCTGAGAAGTCACTGGAAATGTCCAATAGGATATTTCTTTACAAATAAGTTAAACGGGCAAATACAGGCATCACTAGTTAAGAGTGCATTGTCCTTGGTTGCTGATTATGGCTTTAGGGTTTGGTCACTAACTTGTGATGGCACATCTGCTAACCTTGAAACACTTAGGTTACTTGGTTGCTCATTCACACCAAATTATGATGGCATGATAGCCTCTTTCCAACACCCGACTAGGCCATATGATGTTTATGGAGTTCTAGATGCATGCCACATGATTAAGCTAGCAAGAAATACATTGGGCGAATATGGGAAATTTTCTACAAATTCTGGGGATATTATTTCTTGGGAATATATTGAAAAATTATGCAAGATGCAAGAAGAGGAAGGTTTAACTTTGGCAAACAAAATTAATGTAAACCATGTGCATTGGCAGCAGCATAAAATGAAAGTAAAATATGCAGCTCAGACACTGAGCTCATCAGTTGCTAATGCATTAGAATTCTTAAGGACAGACTTAAAACATGCTGAATTCGAAAATGCTAGTGTAACTATTGTCTTCATAAGAACAATTGATAAAATTTTTGACATCCTCAATTCACGGTTTGCATTTGCCAAAGGCTTTAAACGCCCAATAAGGTTGCAAAACCTTGAATATATCGAGCAAACTTTTGCCCAATCAGCAGAGTATCTTCTGTCCTTGAAATCCAGTGAAAGGCAATTGCTTGTGTTCAGTAGACGCAAAACTTTCATACTTGGTTTTCTAATGACAATGAAATCTATTATGTCAATTGCAAAGGAACTCTTAACTGCACCAGAAAGGCCATTTAACTATGTATTAACTTACAAGTTTTCCCAAGACCACATAGAGTTGCTGTTTGCTTGTATCCGAGGACGAGGTGGTAATAATAATAATCCAAACACCTTACAGTTTAAGTATGCCATAAGGAATTTGCTGCTTAAGAATTCAATTGTTGCATCGAGCCAGGCTAATGTCATGTCATTTGATGAGAATTGCACAGGTTCTTTATTCAGTCTAAAGTGGACAAAGCATAGATCTCCCATATGCGAATATCCAAGCAATGATGATGAAATGACTGATGAGGACGCAAATGCTTTGTCTGAGAGTCTTGATAGGATTTCCTTGTCAAACTTCTCTGAAAACATCATATACTACATTGCAGGATTCATTGTTCGTCGTATCATCAAAAAGCTTGATTGCTCTCAATGTTCTGAAGCCCTCATTCTCAATTGCATGTCAGAGGAACATGACTATGTGACAGCACCATTTTCCCTGTTTCTGGATAGAAAGAACAATGGAGGGCTTATAAAAGTATCATTTGGGGTGCACAAATTAATCACATTATGTGAGAAATCATTCCGGGAGATAGTTAAAGGTACAAGGAAGGGAGACATGAAAATCAATTCACAAGTTGGATTGATACGGAGAATGACGAACGGCGTGCTACGAAGTCAAGGCGAAAACCTAAGCAAATTATTTCCATCGTTTTCCAAACATGCACACGAAATCGACCCAGTCTTTGAGGATGATCATCTCACACAAGTTGTGAAGAAAATTTGCGAGAAATACTTCCTTCTGCGTATGCAAACTTACGCCAAGCATTACACAAGGCAGATAGTAATGAAAAACACACCAAGTTTACGACACCGGATGAACAAATTAGTTTTGTTTAAAAACACATAAACTTAAAAAACCATAGCTTTTGCTGTTTGCTTCAAATGTTTCGTTTAGAAGTTTTTCGCCAAATATTAAATCCTTCATTTTAAGTGAAATATTTTATAAAGTAATTCGCTTCGAAGCTAGTTTGGTTTATTAAGGTAGGCAATGCACTGAAGCCTATGCACATTCAGTGCATTGGACGTGTAGTTAAAACAACTTACCTCCCATAGAAATCATTGCAAAAGGTCTTCCTCGGCACTGCTTTGCTTAAATTTGCACAATTTTGTCGAAAATGAAATAAAAAAAGCCTTTTCCTTCTGTTTTTCCAGTAGCACAAACAGTCGTCCTCCACACTTATTTGTTGTCTTTTGCCATGCATTCAAAATGGTAGCCGTGCGCATGACGGCCTCACTCGCGTCAACGGAAACCAATGGGAGTTCGCACTCTAGTGTTTATTTTTACCTCATTGCATCATTATCATAAATTTTTTATAACTAAATATAAATACATATACCGTTTAAAAGCAGGGGCGGTGCTACAAAAATTTCATATGGGACTGTCAAGTGTCAGGTTGCCGAGAAGTAGATTTTTCAATTAGCAAAATGAAGTTATCCACTGATATCGAAAATAGTGGAAATAAAAATTTAAAATTTTTGCTCGTTTTTAAAACCCTCTGCTTATTCCGAACCTTAAAGTACCATTTTGAATACCGTGACTTGGCTAACTTTCATGACAGTAGCAGTTAGAAGCAACATACAAGAAAATAAGCATTGGCTCTTATATAGGTACTCTCGTTTGGCAACATAATGATCTCAGCGAAGAAATAGTAAATAGGCGTGCAAGGCCAGTCATACAAAAGGGTATTGGAATTTCTTTGATATCACAAAACTGTCTTCATTCAATCGTTAAACAGAATAGGAACCATTTTTGGTAAAGTAGGTTAAGTTTTTGCTAGCTTGCAAACTATTGCGGCAGGAGCAATAAACAAGTACACGATAGTTACTAAGTGGGAAAATTTCGAATTTTCTGGTAATCATTCCCGTCACTTGCGCACCCAACCTGAAACATTGTAATGAGGAGTTTGGTCCTCACTGGTTTTAGTTTGCCAATTAATAGTTGAAATATTAACGTGCCGAGTAGCGAAGGAGATCAAATCGAAATGGAAATGAAAATAATCAATTATGTCATCGATTATCATTGATTTTTTTAAACCCGGTTGAAATTTCCTTTTATTAAACCTACGAAAAGAAGACAAATTTCCTTTTATTAAACCCGGATGAAATAAATAGAACGGTACTTCGTTGGATCACAGCTTTTCTCCGTAAAAGGCAAAGCATTTTTCAGAAAAGATTCTTCAATTCTGGGGAAAATTTGCAAAAAGGGCCTAACGAGAAACAACAAAAAGTAGCACGCGGGTATACGCTGCAGTGAGGCGTTTATTAGAAAGCATAGAAAAAAACAAGCACAGCTAGGGAAAAAATTGAAAGAAAGCAGTGTAATGCCAACACCAGCGCGTGTAATGCCAACACCAGTTTCAACAGTCGCGTTTGCTTACAATCAGTTTCATGTTAATTATGGACAATATAGCGAAACATAAAGAATTCTGTGCGAAAGAGGCGTAAAGCGTCATTAAAAAGCCGGTAGCACAGAGAAGCTGCAAGAAAGCGCAGGGGTCGAATTTAGGCCACGGCTTTGATAGGGGATGCGACGCTCGTCCTGAAATACCGCGATGACAGTGAAATATCTGAAATGAAAATAAAAAGAGAAGGCAGTGATCGCCTTTCGTTTTCTCGGATCGAAATGTCGCGAAACTGTGCAGCCTTCAGCGCGAACTTCTACCCAGTCCTTTTTCGATCTGCGAGTGAAAATGTTGGGTGAAATGTTGGCGATGACATGTTGGAACGTTTGACCACCATCGTTGAGTCACATTCCAATATAAAAGAAAAATGTTAGGCGAAATGTAGGGTAAATGTTAGATCGTTTGACCAGGGCTATATTATGTTAATTTATGTTGCTTGTGTTCAGAATGTATTGTTGTAATAATCTTATGATCATTAGTCAGTCTCGAGCCTCGACACGAGTTGCACGCTATCGTCTTCGCTTCTTACCGTATACGATTACATAAAAGTAACAGCGAACCTTAGCCTGTAACACGGTGCCAAGGGGGTATGGGGGGTTGTTACCCCCTACTTTTGTCAAATTATTTTAAATATTTCTTCTAGAAACCGATTAAAAAGCGCTAGGTAGGGGTACTTCATATTTCCTAAGAAAGATTAACCTGGTACAAAGCACTGAAACCCTCCTACTCAGCAGTAGCTGGCGCCGCTACAGGGCTTGGGGATAGGGCCCCTGACTTTTTTCAGCTGTCTTGTCTCTACAATATAAATTATGCCCAGTTTTTATCTTGCCCCAGTTTTTGAAGACGTTTGCATGCCCCTGATTACGCTAGATGACATGATTGTTTCAATGCTAAATACTAAATTTAACAACCAACAACAGACAACGAGTACTCAGTGCAAAATAAATTCATTTATATTATTATTTAAATACAATGTAAAGGCGATAACAACAGACAGGTTCTGGTGAGGGTGTGTCAATCACAATTATCTATGCACAAACTAAGTACAAATATGCTCTACCGGATCTATGACTTGAAGACTAGCAATGGTCTTTTAACAACATAATAAAGGATATGAAGTTAAGGTAATGAAGAAGAATATCTATAACCAAAATCTTCGTATGTATACATTTACGATAAATCCTTGAATTAGCATCCCTCTTCGAAAAAGCCCCCCTTGAATAAGCCCACACTCTTGAACTACTAATTGTCAATAAGCCCCCACTTCTATCGTAAATCCTTGAATAAGCCCCCTCAACTGGTTGATCTTTGCCATCTGAGGTTGCCTTTGGCGTTTATTGAAGTACCACAAAAATTTATACTCTTGGTAAGAATTAATTAAATTTTCATAAAGAAATTCTTACTAAAATATACGAGGTCTTCTTATAAGGTCTTCTTCATTATGCACAGCGAGTTCCAGATAAATTTTGCTTTTCAAGCAGTTTTGTCACCAATATCTGGGCAAGGGGATGTTCCGGAAAAACTGAGACAAGTCATACTTTCAAATTTTCCAAGCTTTGATTCGTCTTCATCCAATGGGTTTCTTTCCATTGCGCATGGACTCCAATGTTTTAACTTGCATGTTTTTCAGGAGCATCCCCTACCAACAACAACAATAAGATTAGAAGCGATCTGTAACAGGCTTATAGCCTACATTACAGCATTTGTTATGTTATGTTTATGTTATGGTTCTTATTCTCTGTATTAAACTTCGCTGGGACAACCAAACCAACTTCTCGCTTACCTTTCCCAGTAACGATAGCAACATTGTGTTTGATTGGATTGATTGTAAAAGAAATAAATTTAAAAAATGATTTCTTATGCGGCATGTTCTAGATAATTTCATAAGCCCCCTCCCTCGTATAAGCCGCCCTCAAATAAACCCCATCCAAAAATATAAAAAAGCCCCCATTGAGCTAATTCGAGGATTTACGGTAATTCAATTACTCGAATCTAGTTTGTCAAGTCTTAAATAGAAACTAAAGCTATTTTTAAAAGTTTGTCGTTTTTAAAACAAATAAAGTAAAAATTTGAATATATACAATAAGAACTAACCAAACGATGTCTGTAAGCATAGCGACATGTCAAGCACTTGTTGGTTAACATTACTGGAATCTTGGCAAATTTGAATTTTTTTTCAACTTCGAAATTTTGAAGTTTTTATTGATTCACGACAGAAAAATGTCAAAAAGAAATTTTATTCTGTACTATTATCTGAGATAAAAAAAGTCAGGGACTATTTGCAGATTTATTTGCAGGGAATCAAGCAATATTTTGTAGGAAAATATTCTAGCAATCTCTCTACTCTGTAGTATGCGTTTAAACGTTTCCAACAGGACAAATTTCTGACGAGAACAACTTTATCTTTTCAAGTAGGCTGTTTGACATGTTTGACGTCATGTATGGAGTCAAATATCAACGAAATCCCGAAATGTATCACTGGAAAATAATTAAATGATTAAAGATTAAAAATATTACAGTACATTGAAACCAAACTTACAATATTGATGTAAAGAAAATTTTAACTCTGTCATCGTCAATTTGATTTTGTCAAACAAAATTTTATATTCGTGTATTCTATTGATTTCAGAACGAAATTATTTTCGATTTTAATGACACAACAAAATACAATGCCAGGTGGGAAAGCAGCTTTCTAGCCTCGATGTGGTGCTTAACCACAGTGTTGCGAAGTTGGATTTGCCATTCACTTCAGCTTGTAAAGCTCTTTTTGATTGATACTCGGGGAAACTGTTTGTGCCACTGATTGATCGTCTCAACATCGATGCTCGAACAGAAAGAAACATCCAACATCTTTAAATTTATACAATTCGAAAGGAGCCTACGAAGAAAAATGAGTGGTATCAACTAAATAAGCGTTCAAAAGACTTGCACAAACTAGCTACTCAAGTATAGCTGTCCTCTTTCATGAGTACAAAAACAGTGTTGAAAATTAAACATAGCTTGTATGACTGATTTTCAAAAAGATAAAATAACTACAAAGTGGCAAAGATCTTGTAAAATCCTTTTTCTCATTTCCCAACAGAGGCAAACTTCAAACGTCTTGGAAACCAATAATGGAAGTGCTAAAAGCTAAATAAACACATCTATTGGCAACCTGCTACAGGCAATGCTCAAGTTCACTATCACTTGCTAGTTGAAATTTACAAACACACATGACCACTTTATTACCTAAAAACCGAGCTGGGATGCACATTGGCCGTCCCTAGCATATCAAACTGTTCCAGCTCTAATGAATTCTTCGCCAAGGCATCAACATCTTCATCACTGGTACTTCTAAAATTAAAGGGTTCAACAAAATTTAACTCGAGCAATTAAAACTGTATATGCGTTTCCTAACCTGGAAAGTGTTTTATATATCAAAAACAGTGCATTAAATTGTAGCTTTTACTTTATATCAAGTGGACAAAATTTCGGATTATTAATTAAAACCTTATCGCTTATTACATATATTATGAATTATTCAAAATCTAAGTTTATAATTGACTGTCTTCCTGTCTTCTCTGAGAACCTGACTCGTTTCATGTTATAGAAATAGTCCAAGCATTGCATTATCTACCACAAATTGAAGGACTGAAACTTTGAAAAAATGTCTCTGTGATTAAGTAATTCTTACATCACTTATAATACGAACATCACTCTCAATCGTCTGATTAAAAAACTATCCTTCAATGTCATTAAGTAACAATTCTAAATCCAAGCAAGGATTTTATTATGCATTCTGAGATAGTTAGTTAACAAATCCATTAAAAAGAGTTTTGCATAACTTATGACACTTACCTTACTGCAGTCAGGAAAAGTTTCTTCAATTTTGGACATGATTCGGCAACTTTTATAACAGCTTGTCCATTAGACTTGATGCTAGCACTTGAAAATTGAGAAAAAACAGATATAAGAAACTTTTACGAGCCTTCATGGAATAGGCATTTAAAGAACATTCATAAAGTAACTGGACTGATCAATAGCCTTGCAATTTTTCTGTAGTTACATATTATTATTATTGACAAAATTATTGCGTCACAAGTAAACTACTCACCACCAACCAAAATCAAGCTCTTCAATACCAGGGCATGACTCACATAATGAGATGATGCCTCTTGCGTCAACAGTTTTACACCTCCATAAATCAAGACCACGTAGGTTTCTACAGAACAACAACACTGCCAATAAGAAACAAAAAACATCCAAAAACTTCGAAAGCACTAAAAAAATATTACCTATGGTGAGCGAAGATGCTATTCACAACAACATTAGTTAGTTACCCAATATGAGTTCCTCGTCTGCCATACATAACCCAAAACTGATGGACGCGAAACATCTGCTCGCATTCGCGACAGTGTATATGAAGAGAACTAATTTCCTCATTTCATAACCATAGTAATATGCATGAACTATTAGCTTTCATCTTTCTAGAAAAGTCACTTTTCTTCTACAAAATTATGGCTAGGCCTAAGAATTGGAAAGTTTTGTAGCATTTCCTGAATTTGAAAACCTTATTTTTTTATCAAATTCTTTACAGATTAGCCGGTATAAAAATATTTCTAAGCAATGTTTTATTGCATATGTTAAAAAGCAGTTGCTCTTCGGGAAAATTCTCCAAAAAAGGAAACTATACAACATGACACGTTTCTTTGTCAAGAACTTCAGTGCTAATGTTGACGTAGTTGACAGTTCATTTTGTGTATTCAAAAGTCTGCACATATGTCAAAGTATTCTAAGCCTGTATTTTCGAATAAGGCAGTAAAGTAGTGATGTTTCCCGCATAAAGCTTATAATATTAACTTTATCATATTAAAATTTTATTTTTATATGAATAAGCTTGTTTACTCTCCGAACGAGACTTAAGCCAGATCTCCATTATGCGGAAAATGTCGAAGCAGGAAAATTTGCATCTCTTTGTACATCATTGAAAACGCTTTGCCGATTCTCATAAAAAACGCACTCAAAAAAACTGCTTATGAAAATCCATGTTCTTTGTGCTCCACATATGAAAATCATGTTTTCAATAAACTTCACAAAACAGGAATTTTTACCAATAAACCAGGCAAATAAAACCAATAACTATTCGAAAATAACTTTGAAAACATTATGTACGCTGTCATCTAACAATGTCAAGTAACTTTTTAAAGTGAAATAAAGTTTTTACACGTTTTCTATTTACTAGAAGTAAAGTTTTCAATATCTACAAAATATCGATGCAACCGTTTTCATGAAGTTGATGCTACGGAGATTGCGGTCCATCCATAAAGGCTGGATCCCGGCTGAATATAAAAATAGCCTTTATGGCTTAACAAACCATAAAGGCTGAATATAAACCACAAACCAGATAATCGGTTTACTTAAAGGCAATTGACAGATGGTACTAAAGGGGCTTAAGCCATCTTTCAATCAAAAATTGACCAATCAGTGAGCGGGATCCCACTTACACGCTCATTGATTCGCTAATATTGATTGACAGCTGAAGCCATTTTTATATCTATCGGTGATATCGGTGGTCATCTTGATGAATCTAATATCAATAAAAAATGTAATACCAAATACATTGCATACTTGCAATAGCTCCCAAGATTTTCCAAAACATCATTCCCATTTGAAATTGCAGTATTACTTCCAAGATTTAAGAACTCTAAATTGGAACAATTCCTGTGCAAAGAAATACCGTTCTTTTAAAAGGCTCGTCTTTAAAAACAAAGAAACCAATACTCGTTTTAACAACTGCCCGATGACCACATTAAGCTATAAACTAGAGGTAGCTCCTTAGAAGCATCTTGTCGCAAACACTACAGCGTAAATTGTTTCTTAAGAAATCGAAGAAAGGTGCAACAGATATATCACGAGAAGCTCCAGGCTTGATCTAGGAACGCCGGAGTGTTCAAAGGCAAATTGACTCATAATATAATAATAAATACCTTTTTCCTTAATATTTGTGAACACATAACACTTAAAGGTTACGGTAAACGTTTCCTGGAAAAAAACATCAATTTTTCGATTTTTTCACATTCAAGTAACCGAACTTTCAAGGCACACAATGATACCAAATTTGAAACCAACAGAAATTTTGTAAGTGGAAAAAATCCCATGTAAACGAAGGTTTCCGTCATTTCTTTGTCAAAACTTCTAGTTGAGGTCTGAAAATATCTTGAGCTGTTAAGCCCTGGCAAAACGACTAAACATTTCACTAAACATTTCACATAACTTTTGTTTAACCAAATGTTTTGTTTAGTGAAAAGTCTAGTCTTTCTGCCCCCTGTTTAATGCTGTTTAGTCGTGTTGAGTGTTGTTGAGCAAAGTTTGATCCTGGTCAAAAGTGTTTAGCGTTGTTTAGTGTTGTTTAGCAAATGTTTAGTGGTTTTGCCACCAATTATACATTTGTTCTGATCGCGCAGGCGCTCTAGCTGTGGAAATCCAAAGGTTTTTGTCAATTTTGTTGGTTTTCCTGTCTCTACGTGAACCAAAAAGCCTTCATGAGACATCTGAATATCTCGTAATTTGCTAAAAAGTCTGTTCCATCCGCATCGCTTCATCCAATTCTTATTTTTATCCACTGCTTGAAATTCCTATGCAAGATCCACTACAACCCCACAGTGTCCTATACAGCTCACAGTTCAAAAGAGTTGAGTGAAGTTTAGTGGAAAGTTTAGTCACGTTTTGCCACCCTCGCTAAACTTTGCTCAATTCCACTAAACAAAAGTTGAGTGAAATGTTTAGTGAAATGTTTAGCCGTTTTTCCAGGGCTTTAAGCCGACCATCGTTGCTTTGCGGTTGTGGTCGCATGTCTCATTTACAATATCGCATGGAATATCCATGTATCCCATGTACGGCTGTCTTTATTTAAACAGGCTTATTGATCTTAAAGCTTCAAGTGACTTGACCCGGATTACACTATGCACGAATGTATCCTCCGCTACATACAGGTGCGAAAAAGCTATTTTGTACCCAAGGAACCAATCGAATGGCTCAAAAATTTGCACACGGCCAGGGCAGATGTCGGGTAAGTAAACTGTGTCTCAAAACTTTTGTATTTGCTCTGGTCCGTCTTTTATAGCCAAATACAGCTATGAGAGGGAAGAAAAGTTCTTTGCCAATTTTTGACAGGGTATATTTTTAAGGGGAGGAAGAATTTGACAAATCTGAGATAAACTTCGGCAGCTAAGGATCTGCGCTTTCTGCTGATATAAGTCAGATATTTTTACCGCAAACGCACGGGTACAAAATAGCTTGTGAAGGTGGTACCCTCATCTAAGCAATAAATTTGACTGGAAAGTATTATTTTACAATATTTGCCAGTTATTCTTATATGGTTGGAATCACCACGTTCTTGTGCATCGAATGATGTATAAATTAATCTGATTCCGTAAATAATTTTGGTTTTAGGGAAATAAAACCGAATATCGCGTCAGAAACGTTCACCGTAACCTTAAATGCTACAAAATTCATACTTGGCCTAAATGTAGTGTTTACATGTATACATGCAGTGTCTATGTATAATGCCAATACATTCTTTGGCGTATAGAACCTACTGCTTTGCCTATACGGTATCGAGCACTTTTGTGACAAAACGGTAGACAGCAACTTTCATTATTCATCAAACCAATACAATACCAAAGCCCAATAGATACATAAAAATGCCCCCTTGTTATAATAAAAATTAAAAATAGGAGCTTAAGAAAAGTCAAGTTATGAAAAGTGTTACATTAGTCTTCAGGGAATGAATCTGGGGACACATCGGAGATGAGGATAAGTTGGTAATAGCCCTTGTAAGTAGGGGAAAATTATAGTAAAAGAGGGGATCCAAACTAGCCTTATGTAAGGTAAGGGAAATTGTCTTCTAATTGCGACATCAGATCTGTCACTGATTAAATTGGTTTTATTTGGAACTCTGATAATCTAAAATGTTCATGGGCATCCTGGAACTTCCTCGAAAGATCATGGTGAAAATTAATTTGAAGCTTTGGATTTTCTTTTTGCAAAAATGAAGAAAATTGCCAAAAGAGGGTAAAATTATTGTGTGGTACTCTACATTCGTAAGAGTTGAGGGAGCTCTTTCAACAAGGAATTCTTCTTCATATAAGTTCCTAAAATAAGTTAATATTGATTGTTACAAACCAATCGTCCCGTTATCATAAACCTTTTCAAATGATTTTGCATGTAATAAAATATTTGGAAGAATCGAAAATGGAATAAGCTGAAATGTACTTACATAAAAATAGATGCCAGTATCGAATCTGGTATAGGAATGCGATACAAGTTTAGATTACGCAGCTTCTTTAGATTCTTTATACAAGAAAGATATCCAGGTCGCTCGAAGTTGCATGATGCCAAGTTAAGCTCTTTGGAAAAAAATTTGATTCAGTGCAGAATCTTGAAAATGCGAAGGGAACTTGGCAGTGAATGTGAAGACAAGTAGAATTTAAGTGGCAAATTGAATGATGGATCCTTTTTACGAATTTGATTAAATGAAACTCACAGTATTACGACTAAAAGCAACTAGCTAGAGCTCGTTTTAAGTACAACAACTTAATATCTCCAACCTTGCAATTTGGCCCTTCCAAAGGAGAGCCATTTGCTCAGCAGTTTTAAAGAATATGATTTGGAGGCGGAAGGGTTAAGCCAATACCTTTGCTCAATTAGTTAAATGGAACTTACCTAAAAGATTTGTGCAGACAGTTGTGATCGTCCCAACCGAATTTTCATTTAAAAAATCGCAAGCTGATAGGCGTAGATGGGTGAGTTCGGAGCCACATGTTGTAAGAAACCTAGAAAAGAAAATAATAAGGCAAGACCATAAGGAAAATTAATAAAAAATATCGAATAGTTGTACAGGAATTTTTTCGGCAAACAAAAATATGCTTACATGTTTGCATGTTTATATGAACACATAAAATAGGCAAATTTGAGAAATGGTAGTTATTTTCAATTAATCAGAAGCAAAAATAAGCTGCAATAATAATTTAGCTAGGCCTGTCATTCTCCAAAGCATCAGCACAAATTTATTCTCCAAACAGGACGGTATCGTGTATGCTTCAACTTGCAATGCACTTCAATGCGAATATTTCGTTAATTTTACTCACTTATTGAAGACAGGAACAGATACTGCACCAAGCGGGCCTACCCAAGACATGTCAAGTTTTTCAATATGGCGACATCT
This sequence comes from Rhopilema esculentum, assembly GCF_057945365.1. Taxonomy (NCBI): domain Eukaryota; kingdom Metazoa; phylum Cnidaria; class Scyphozoa; order Rhizostomeae; family Rhizostomatidae; genus Rhopilema; species Rhopilema esculentum. The sequence continues at coordinate 9,471,246 of NC_142830.1, forward strand.
CGTTATTAATCCTTCTAAACTTTTATTGGATATCTGAAATAGAGCAAAATTGTTTTCTGCAAAAAGTTGTGTTGGTAAATGGAGATTTAATAAGAATTTTAACGATAACAGTTTCTCTAAATTACGTCACAACTCCAATGGAATTATCCTTACTGCTAGATGTTCAGATGGCGAATAGAAAGTAGGATTTGGAAATTTCTTTAGGAAACAAGATCGAGTCACGTGCATTGAGTGCTATGGATTGATGAACCTACCTTTGACCAGAAAGGCTTCAAATTTAATTCTTTGTAAAATAAGGGATCATAACAAAGAGATCTCAAAAATCTATGGAAAGAAAAATAGAGTTATGATATAGCATTTACATACTTTGTGCATACTTTCTGGTTTCTGAAATAAGATTAAGTTCTTATAGTGTCCTCAAAAGAGGCGATGAATGCAAAATAGCCAGCGAACGACATTTTGGGATATCTCCACTAAAAAAATGGGGGACATAAACAAACAAGATAAGGACTAAACACAGAATGAATTTTAAGCAAAGGATCTCATTTTTTAAACAACGAACGAACAAAAAGAACTAAGATAAAATCGAATCCATGGAAGAACAGGCAATATACTTGAAATCTTTGAGAGTATCCTTAGCAAATATTCATTGCAATGCACTTTTTCTTTTTGAATATCATAACTGTATGGATATCGCGTATAAATTAGTTTAAATGAAAATGAAATGATAAATTATGTTCCAACAATTTGAGAAACTAGCAAACCTGCAACATTGCGCCAAGGCTCCCAAATCCCTAAACGTTAAATATGTTAAAAGATGGCTTATAACTTCATCCTGAAACAAAGAATTGAAATGTAGGTCGTAAATATTAATAGGCAAGCTTTGTATGGAATAATATTGTGAGATTTCTCCATACAAAAGACATCTTTCATTTTTTCCGATTCAATATTTGAATTAAACAACACCCTGCATTCCATTTTTAAACATTTTTAAGTCCCATTGTCAGGAAGTGCAGTGACCAGTGGTCAAAATGGGGAAAATGCCATCCCCAGGAATTTTAAACGTTCACTACTATTCTGGCCTAATTTATGATATTGTACAGATATCAAATAATCCTATCGGAATATTTTGACTGTTTGCCTACAATAAGAAATCAGTCAAACTGTGCTTCTGCCTATCTTACAAAAATATTTTTTGAAAAACATCAAAGTCCATGTTTTCAGAAAATGGTTATATTATCCAAAAGAGGTTCTTTAACGGACAATTAATAGCAATCATAACCCTTAAGTAGTGGCTTGATAAGGTACGGTAACCTAAGTAAAAGGATCTGGTTGGCGAAAGAAGGAAGCTTTTGGTTTCAAAACAGCTTTTGAGAATATTATGTAATACCTGGACAAAGGATCATTTTTCTACATCTCAAGACATATGCGTCTTGCCGGGGGTTTAAGGGCAATAACCACAATTCTGTAATTCATTGGCATTGTCTTAAAATTCACTGTCTCTATACGGTAAAGTAAAACCATAGCTAAGAAAGCTCAATGCGTCAGTCTAGTTAAGAAAACAAGACAAGAAAACTTGTCGACTCTGCCTCTGTGCCTCCTCCATTCTTCAACTAAATCACCACAATGTCCCTGCCTTGAGTTGTCAGTATAGTTAAACTTGTTACAATTTCAAATAAAAATACTTCTTCCTCTACTTACAGGAATAAACCGAAACAGTCCGCTACATTCTCTGTCCATTTCTGGAACCTTTGAATCAGTATCAATTATACCATTCTCAGCAGGTTCTGACGAATCTGTGATTGATAATTTGCCAATGTCCAGATATTCTAACGCGTCATCTACCGACCTCTGCATAGCTGAGTCCAGTTGTGAGCTTGTACCAGTCATGTAAACTGCATCAAGTTCAGTGTAATAATCACACAGAGACTGGTTTAGTTCAATGCGAATTAACCTGAAAAGATTTAATTTTCTCGTTCAAGATACTAAACTGAACGAAGAATATAATTTGCTGCTCAAATGGTTAAGAAATATATTCCTAAAATCAAAAATGCCAAAATTGCAAAAACAGTAACAAGAAAAATAGATCAAAGATAGAAAATCAAAGCAAACAAATTCAGAATTTCTATAATTCAATATGGTACCAAGAAATGAAAAGCCAAGTAAAATGTCGAAAGGCAAAAGAGGTAATGAAGGTTTTTCAAAATCCTCTAGCTTTTGCAGGGCTTTATCATTTCTAAAACCTTTTGGTAGCTTCTTGAAAGCTATTTAGATGGGGCATAGAATATAATATTTTATCAGCTCCATAGAAAATTTCTTTTACCAGGATATGATAAGCGACCTTCTTTTACCAGGAAACACCAAAGATAATATAAAATGGAGACCACAGTTTTTTTCAATCTCAATAAAAGATTATCATGGTCAATACAAGACTGCTTGGAGATTCTGTTTTTATCATTGATATGGTGTGAGAGAGCCCAGTCACCTCGTGGCAAAACTTGGTGTCTTGATAGGTGGTGAAAACAGCCTTGCTTGCGGTGCCAGTTTCACAGGAGGCCCACTCCACAGCACTTCCCAGCTGTAAAAATTAATTCTAATCAAGCTTTGTATTTTTATATATTTAAAAAGAATTTTTAGAAAAAAAATTAAGCAGCTAACAAGAATAGTTAATGAAATAGTTTTAAATAAATAAAGCAATTAACAAATACCATGGATACAACTATGGTTTGTGAGTGGTAAGTAAATGAACTGGACTCTAACTTCGTTAAAGAAAGACGCTGAGCTGAGGACATCAGTACGCTAAAATTCACTCACCATACACTATCTCCATCTATGAAAGACTCGTGTGGAGCTTTGTTACAAGCCAATATCCTAACGACAGAGCCAGGATTGTATGTTTCGTATATATCAATTCTTTCAGGATTCACAGTATTCGGGTAGTACAAGTCTGTAAAATGAATTTGCAAAGCTGTAATTATAGTTTTCAGGAAAGAATGTTTGTTTGTGCTGACAGAAAATGTGGGTATTATGAGATGATATCAAAAATCTAACATCTTTTATGCAAATGACAAACTTTCGGAGCAAAAGACAAAGAAAAACTTTTGTTTTGAGATAGGGCCCAGTTGCTACAAAAAATGTTACTCTAGAACAATTGAAACACAAACATCCAAACAGTAGGTATAAAAGGAGCGTGTTAATAATACTGGCTAAGATGACACACACTGGAAACTCCCAAATTTATACAAAAATATTCTGCGGACGGAAGGGGCAGTTCTAGAATGGGGCAGAAAAAAAGCAAAGGCTTGAACAATGAGATGAAGGCCCCAGATATGTATTTTCTGAGAATTCTCTCTCAACTTTTGGAAGTTGGGTAGCGTCCTTTTAGTTGTATTCATTTTGTAAATAAATTAAAGAATAGATACCTAACTTTAAGATGCTACTAAACATGAAACTCTAGTGTTGAGAAAAGGCCCTCAAGCAATTATCATTCATTAGTCAAGAAAAGCTACAGAATCCGTTCGAGAGAGGTCGGTGTGAATTTTTGCAACAATTTAGAAAATCAGTCATCGTCAATTATCTGTCCACTCCTCGCTTTGATTGTTCTCATACTTCCATAATATCCTGAAAAAGGTAGCCCCATCAAATTGAAGATATTTTTTTATGATTCTCCTCGATGGTATCCTTTACGTAAACGATAATACAGAATTCAGTGACATTTTATGGACAAATCTACACGGCCCGTAGGATCTATGAACATTGAAACATTTTCATTTCAGAAATCTTCAAATGATGGCTAATCACTTCCTGGAAATTTATCAACCAATGAAACTTTATATCTTTATAGAAGAGCAAGAACAGTTTCTCCCATGAAATGGTGCACGCGGTTTTTTTCATATTACAAAGACTGGAAAACATGTCAAAATGTCAAAAACTCTAACTGCTGGTAAAATAGCTTATTTGTAGCTTCAGATGTAGCAGCGTTTAAAGAATTGGCATTAAACATTGACCTTCTAAAATCCTATGATTAGATAAGATTATAACAATGTGACAAGACGGACCGGCGCTTTATACAAATGAGAAATGTATTTGCCAAAAATAAAACACTCGTGTGAAATTCAATTTTGTGATACTGTAGAAGAGTAGAACCAGATTGCAATCGTTAATAATCTGTTTACTACTGATGTAGTTATTTGTAATTCTCTTAACATTTTTGTTGTATGAGTGCAGTGCAAAAATAACAATACACAAAATTTGTTGTTCAATTTCCCCTTCAAGTTTCACTTTCTATAACAATCATTGCTGACAGCCCCCCTGCTCCCTCTAAGTGTTTATTACCGGTTGTCCTACAAACAGCTATGAGCCTTCCTGAAAAGACTTTAGCAAACAAACTTTTGGTGGTACAAAGCTGCTCTATGTTCTGACGTAGATCTATGTTCTGACGTTTTATACTCTGAAGAGTGTCAGACGAAAAGCTTAAGTATGACTCAAAATGCTTGCTTTTTCCCCATTTTAAAATTAATTTATCAGACAGCAGCATTCAGAGCATCATCAACATTAAAGAAGTCCATTCTGAAGAATTTGCCAAAATCTTGAAGAGGAATCTACTGAGCATCTTATACGTTAGTAAAAATGATTTCTGGTTTAGCCTTAAGCAAAAACTTTTTGAATTCCTTTGAGGCATAGCCCCTTCAGCCCCCTCTCATAAATGTTATGATTAAATATAACATATAAGCTCATTGCTTACCTACGAAATCTTCTGCCAGAAACCATTCTTCTTTTCTGCCAATTTGAATTGGTGCAGAGGGAGCCTCACACCACCAAGGACCATATGTTCTCTACAAAATACAGTCATATAAAATAAAATCACCCCTAGCATTTGATAAGATTTCATTCTTTGAAAATTTTATACCAGCATGCTTTTGTAGGAAATTTGCCAATTAACAGTTTCCAAAATTAATTCATATTTCTCGCTTACTTTATGCAGAATAATTTCTAAACTGTATATAATCTTTTACATGAGCCATTTGAACGAATAGCATATAGGTTCTCTTTGATAACATAACCATTAATAAGAATTTGTTCTTTTTGCGCTTAGCACCAGGACAGCAGTGGACACTAACAGTTTTACTTCAAAAGTTTAAACTACACTCTTAACATCCATTAAAAAAATGTACAAAAAACTTAAGCTGCCATCACTTCTACCTAAGCAGCTTGCAGGTTTGATGAAGGACTTATTGAATATAAGGAGAACAGTAAACTCCTAGGAGTGTATATTAACAACAAACTAAACTGGGACACACATATAGATAAGGTGTACAAGCAATTCTCAAAAAAGTTGTCCATGCTGAAAAAAGTCAAATTCCTGCCAACACAAGTGCTAGAGGAGATTTATTTTAAAACTGTAATACCAACAACCATATATGCAATGACTGTATAGGGAACATGCGCAAGCAGCAAGTTTCAGAAAGTTGAGAGTCAGCATATAAGTGCAGCAAAATTGATAAAGAACATTCCAAAAACGGTTGACTCAAACAATGTTTTGGGGTGGCCAGCTGGAAAAACTTTGGATGTGCAACAAAAAGGTAGCAACAGAGATGTACAAGGTCATAAAAGGAGAGGGAGAACATGCATTGAAAGATCATTTCATAATGTCTCCGTACAAAAAGGACAGACTACAAGTAAAAATACTTAGATGAGAGTTTGAGAGAAATACTTTGAGTTTTAGAGGGCTGGTGCTATGAAATGCTCGGCTAGATACTTAAAACAAAGAAACTGTATGAACAGTGTAAACTTATTCCTAATTTTGGCACGATTTTAGTTATGTAAATATTTTGCTGCCACTTTTTAACCTGTGTTAACAAATAAATGAAATGAATGAAATGAAATGGACCTGTGAGCAAACAAACAATCAAAGCTACAATGTATTTTGGGTAACCTATAGCCTTGTTTATAGTGAAATCATATTATATCTATTGTAAACCTTCTGTAAAGAATTTGATTTCTCAGAATTCGCTGAGAATTCATTGTCTAACACCTGTAGAGCATATGATCTGACAATGCATTTTGTAAAAAATACCAAATTTTATGGATAAATTCCATGGTGTCATACCCTAAAATAACAGATTATTAGAAATAACAGAAATAACAGAATTTTTCAATTATGTCTAATGCGAAAAGAACCTTCCACACAGAGAGGCATCAAAATTGTCAGCCTATTTCAGAAACCTTGGAGTTTTGAGAGATTCTCCAATATTTGAATAGATTTTAGGGCTACGTGAAGAGATAACTTAGTTATTGTGAAATATAATATTAAAGGAAATATTGATATATGTCAACTAAATTGTCAACTTGACTGAATGGTTGGTCGTGTCCAGTAATAAATTCCTGTAAAAAATTGCAGGAGTTCAGGCTTCAGTATGTGATTTTGAATCTTCAAAGAGTTAGAATTGTGAAGCCTTGAGCTTTTCAAATTTTTCCTGAAAAACCCTGGAGTTTTGCAGATAATCTTGGAAATTTGACATGCTACAAAGCTATATTAAGCTTCCTTTCTGTCAGTCATATTCATCTAAAATGAGGTTTGGCATTCTTCTTGAAGCATTACATACTTACACTGTAGCCTGAAGAGATCCTCAACTCTGGGGGCTTTTGATATAATATGAAAGTAGATGACATGAAAGTAGATGACATGAAATTTTCAACATAGAGTCACATCCAAAAACCTCTGCTAATGCTAAAAAAATCAGGCAAATCAGAATTGGTGAGTGTCATGGCCTTGATGGTTTTGCATGGAATGACCCTTAAATCTGTAAAAAAATGAATTTAAAACACACAAATTGCGTTTTTTTAAATGAGAATCAATGCTGAATATTTTTTCTGGTCGTTTGAATGCATTTTACAGAATGACTAGCTTTATAAGGCTAACTTCAAAGGCAAGACACTTGTCGTAGTCTCATCGTGACGTACAAATAAATCCTACCTACGAAAGGCCACATGAAGCGAGCTTACATACCATAACACAGGCCTCTGTGAAATCTCCATAGCTAGGATATCTGTACGACTCTCCTGCAAGATTTGCTGCAGTATAGCCTCGAGAATTCTCCCCTCCGTACTGACTTGAAAATCCGTTGACACTTTCTGCAAACATCCTTGCCGTTACTGGGATTTTCTCTGGTCTTGCCTCTGCAAAACGACTGAATACTTCCATAACTTTTCTAAACATTTTAAGGATTGTATCAGAAGAAATACAGTAATAGCTACTATTTGTAAAGTTGTTGATAGGATGTTATGTTGACAATCATGTTTTCTTCTTATATGTTTTGAACAACAACAGCAACGGCAACAACAACCCATACCTATGGGGCAGGCCACCACTGTCTTTTATAGAGATCAGTGGGGGCCACATTCTGTGGGGAAGCTCCTCCAAGCTCTAAAAACAATGCTTGATTAATCATAAAACGCTTTAAAGACACACGACGGATATAAAAGTGTATTGTGCCACGGGCCTGGTTGTGATTGTGAGATTTTACATTAGATTGCTTTTCATCTTTTGTGTTGTGCTTGTTCTTTCTGTCGACCGTCAAAACAATTTTTAACAAGACAATAGATAACCATTGGAGACGAGATATTTCAAAAGATGTCTGAATAATCCAGACGATGTAAAGAAATTGTACTTTCATCCCCTGCAGATCCCATGTTGTGAATGACCTCCGACACAGGTTGAAAGGTGGGAGGGGGAGGCCAAGATAAATTTAACACCAATAACAAAAGATTTTGAAAACAGCTTTACTGTTTTGCAAAAAATTTGAGAGGGGCATGGCCCCTACTCCTTTGGCCCCCTTGGCCCACCAGATGGCACAGGCCATGGGAATTCCGTGTGGGTAGTTTTTCCACGGTGTTTCAAATGCCCACGGTGTTTCAACGATTGAGCAATTTTTTAACAACTTGGCTTTACGCGCTTTTTTATATAAGGAATCACTAATAAACTATCATTACTAGAGACAAAATCCCTAAGAAATTTTTCATTTTCGAAAATTTCTATCATTGCAAACAATCATGAATTATAAAGACGGTTCCATTCAACTGGAGTTAAAAATCACAAAAATTGTGTGTTACGAAGATAGCTATCGAGTGTTTCATCGTGTAATTTTTCACTTTTTCATATGTCCGATGTCTTTCTAGTTTTTTCCGTTTTCTTATCACTCTAGCTACAGATAAGAATAGCGAAACTAATGAAGAATTTCAATGTATTATGGGCAAATTTTATGGTACCAAATGTGCAGCTAATTTGAAAAACTATTTTATAGTACTACAATCAGGGCCGCCGGTGCCCCCGGAGCAAGGGGGGCCACGGGGGCACAGACCCCCCTGTTTGCAAAAAGTAAAAACAAATGCCCCTTTCTGAAAAATATATTGCGTGTATTTTTTCACTGCCAGATATTCTACCTTTAGAAGCTAAGTAAAACAACTTGAATCTGGGCGTTGTTGGAGGACCATTCACTAAAATTTCCTTGAACTTTTACTTGGTCTTGATGCAAAAAGTGCAAGCTCCTGAAATGTGGTGAACAATATTAATTGCGAAGAAAACTGCCAGTTTCGCGAAAAAATTTCTTTAGTATATCTTCAGTAACAAATGCATCACTGAAAGGTTCGCATCAAGTCCTCGGCGGGCACAGTCAAATGATCCAATGTATATTGTATGTGTTCCTGAAAGTAGAAACTGGACCCCTATCTCTGATTTTGGATTGCGTAAAATGCACCCTATTCTTTGACTTTGCCAAACTTGTGTAACTTATTTCACTGTGAATATTCAAGCTTGAGCAGGAATTTTTGATACCAATTCATGTTAGAACCCTTCTTTTTCTTAAACTTATATCTAGGTATATCAAAAAACAGAGTTCATTAAATTTGATTTTAACAACAATCCCTTGTGGTGTAAAACTATAATTGCATTATATTGCTTACTTTTTATGAAGAAATGAACAAGTTTTGTCCCTGCAATGAGTACATGCCAGCAAAGACTTAAACAAAGTCTTAATTTTCTTATCTAGGATTAGAACAGTATACAAGACTAGATGCTACTGCAAAATTTGTTGTACTTCAATATGCCATTGGTTTACCTAAAAAACTATCTGTAACATCATATCTGTAAATCCCTTTTGTGTTTCCTCTGACTGATTAAAAAAGCAACCCTATTTTCAAGATTCTATGTCCTAGAATTCTAGTTTCCAGACCACCCTTACTCAGAGTTTTTCGGAACTCACATCTAATACATTTGACCAACTGTCTGAGCCCGCTGGGATCAAGTCTAAGGAGAGTTAAAAACTTGTTTCGTTCATAAGACTGATGAGATAAACCTAATCAAAGTGGCAAATTAATTTTGCTATGGCAGTGAAGAATGTGCTCGCACCTTCAGCCGATTGCGTGAAGATGACTTAAACATAAAATTTTGTAGCTAAAAAAAATCCACAGAGACAAACAAATTTATGTGTTCAAGTGGTGATGGAAAGACGCGAATGCCAAGGGGGACTTAATTGTTTAAATATAAAAGTAAGAAAATTAAAATCATTATTCGAATGGGCTTTTGATAATTCTAGAGACTGAAACTTCGCTTTGAAAGGAAGAGGGACTGGAATTGGCTTTGAAGTATATAGAGACTAAGAATTTGAAAAGTCCATTCAGTTCATATTTTGGGTTGGATTCGATGGTATGTTGCAATAAATTTGAACATTTTTTTTGTATAATGCGCCTGCCATAAGTATGAAAGAATGTTGTGAGCCTGCTTTTTACCCGGGGCCAAACCCACTTACAGTGAAAATTATAAAGAAAATAAGTACAGCATACTGTAGTAAAGGTAAAAATCATAGATGGAAGAAAGATTTGCACTCTCTAAAAAAACTTGAAGGCCATGAGGTGGGAAGCTATACAAATAATTATGATCAAGAGTGCATGGTCCCTAAATGGAGTACATAGCCATCCATCTACTTTCAGTGAAGATAGTTCTTACTATGCCCAGTGTGTTTAAATTTTTCTATAAATGTCTAAATTACCATGAAATCTGTACCATTTTTGACACTTACTAATTTTTCGGATAAAAAATATTTGTGCCCTTTCAATTCGTTTTGGCCCCCTCTGTTCAAACCTGCGTCCAGCGGCCCTGTACAATTCGATAAAAATAGTTCCAAAAGTAAGAAACTTCAAGAACTATGCCACGAGCTAGGTTCCTTGTAAATAAAAAAGTGTATAACCTCGTTTGCAGAGGTGTAGTGCTATCAAAATAACAAGAATGGCGCTTGCGCAAAAAGCTTCAAGAACAAAAGCAAAAAGAAGAAATTTGATACTAATCGGCATTAGCAAGGGGGCTCAGGTGGCTGAAAACCCAAGCACTTTACCCCTGGACGTGTATCATTAAGTTCTTTTGATACCACGAGGAATGTACCACACAATGGGCGCCATAGCAAAATAGTCCAGTGTGGATTGTAAGATTTCTGTTCACCAGGAAGAATAATTGTTAACGATTGGTGTAAACATTCTCGAATCTTTAAAAAGAAAATTGGTAGGGATCTGTTTTTTTTTAAAGTTTGTCAAAGTTTACATGTCCGTTAACATCTCATTTCTATAAAAAATGTCAATTTTTGCTTCTTGAAATACCCTTTAGAAGATGTAATGTTTCTCGATTTTCAGCTATTGTTAATTGTTTACTTCTTTCTAGTTCTTTTTCCTGTTTTTATCTTCAGCCATGTATCCAAGCTTAGAGCTATATTCATTAAGAAATAACTAGTTGCAGGGACAGCGTGGCAAATATGAAGGTCCCTGGATCATATTTTAAAAAGGGACCCACTCTAGCCCTACCCCTTTTCTCTGAAAACTCGAATAACACAATTTTTGTTTTACAATAAAAACCAATGCAATTAATCGTAAACAACATTTTAATTGATAAAACTATCCAAACTCGAAGTCTTTTCATATAGCATATAACTTCAACATTAATATATCTGTACATCGAGACAAGGATAGAATAAAGTAACTATCCGAGAAGGCACCATGTTTGCCCCCGTAGAAAAGGAAACTTTTCGAATTTCGATGCTTCTATTTCGCTGGGAAATGCACTCCTTCAAGCAATTTTTATTAAAGCAATTCTCCTAATCATACTGAAAACAATTTCATTTTTTAAACAGATTGTGTAGCAGATAAAGACAACTGGTGCAATTTTGCCGTGCTTTTGAAAATACAATTTTTTTGTTACTTCCGAAGCAAGGTAACCAGCAGCACTCATTGCCAATTGACCCATCTTCCTAATCATGTAAAAAAGGAAATTTTGCTGACGGTTTTTAGTACCTTGGGGTTTGGCTGGACCCAACTCTGAATATAAACGAACACCTCCAAAGAGTACTTAAAAGGGAAATGCTCGAATAAAGCTGTTGTTTTATGCGCGTGATTCATTATCTGTTTTTGCTCCTTCCTCCTTACTTTTGCTGACAATGCACTGCTCTACGCCAGTCGTTAAAGCTTCAGAAACAATGTCAAAAAAATGTGAAAGAAAACAAAATAGGGCACAAAAAGTAATTTACGGAGTGCAGAAAAACAACAGCTCTAAGCTAATATCAATCAACAATCATAAAAAAATGAAAGTGGTTATAAAAATGTTTAAATCGGGGGGGGGGGCTATGGCCCCTCATTTCTCTGCAGAGCAAAGGAGCTTTTTAGAGGCAAAAGTGGACAGAAATCTACTATACCATTCTCTGAGTAACTGTGCTTAATAATTCCTTAAATATGCCCTTAGTTTTAGATTGGTTGCTATGGCTTTACCATAGAAGACATATAAAATAAAAAAGAATATTGGAATTTGACTGAAGAAATCGATCATTGTCCAAGTTGTACAACGAGCGACAGCTTGGCTTAGGAAATGGATCAAGAAACCTGATCCAGAATAACTCGGTGCCAGCACAAATTGGCGGAGTTTCGTTTTTTCTATGGCCTAAACCTGACAAACAATACAAAAAGAGAGAAAATTAGGGTCTTTTGTTAAAAATTCTTTGTTTTAGAAAAGTTGTTGCGACTAACTCTAATTTCTAATTTTAATTAATTCAATTTTAGGTTTATTGCAAAGTTTTCTTCTTTAAATTTTTCTAACAGGGCCTTTATTGATAAATTGTTGCTGATCACATTTGTTGCTTAAAAGGCAACCTTTTATAAAGGACAGTATTATCATTATCAGTATTACAAGGTTTGGGGCTCTTTGTGAATTTCCGTTGATGCTTCTTCCGAAAAAATGTAGGGAAATTTGACAAAAAGTAGTCCATTTGCGGAAATTCGGGCTTTCATTTTGGGGGGCTCAGGCCCACGGCTCTCAAACAAGAAAACATATTGGATCATACCTAATTTTAAAGAAAATTTATCAGTGTACATTGTGATGAAAAAAGTTGATTTTTGGGCGGGACCCTTAAGAAATATATGTGAACCATGCCCTTTAATTTAGTAGCTAGAAGAACAATCCATAAATGATTTTTGATATCACGATACACCAATTCGACTTACAGCCTCATTGTGAAAAATTCATCAGATTCTTTGGCACAAACTTTTTGACGTCAGATTCGGTTGAGAGCAATGATTTTAATCTACTTGGAAATTTTCGTTATTGTATACCCTGGGTACCAAAGACGCAAAAATTTAACGGCAGCAAAAAATAATGAGAGCTGCGGAGGCGAAGAAGAGAGAAGAGGGAAGAAGAAAAACTTTGGTACTGGCACCCAGGGTAATTATTGTATTGCTCACGATAGTGATTTATGACCACATGTACGCTTAAAGCAAGTGGAATCGAAATAAAACACGTCGAATAATTCAACTACCTAGGAAGCCTTTTAACATCTGATGGCAAACCTGATAAAACAAAGCGGAGACAAAAAGAGATCTATTTTAACAAGTTCAAACATTACCATGTCAACGAGACAGAGAATCTTGAATGGTTATATCTGGTCCATCCCTACATATGGATGTGAGACATGGAATATCTCAGCTGTTATGCAAAAGTGTTTGGAGGCAACAGAAATATGGTTTATAAGAAAAATACAGAAGATATCATGGACTGATAAAATGTCAAATGAGCGAGTACCCGCAATTGCTAACATGAAGCGAAAATTGTTACAGACCATCAAAAACAGGAAAATGACATTTTTGGGACATAGTATGCGGGGAAAAGGCATCAGAAACCTACCGCTAACCGGAAAAGTAGAGGGTAAAAGAGCAAAAGGCAGTCAGAGAAGGACGTATTTGAGCAACATCAAAGAATGGAAAGAAAAAATGGAAAAGAACTCATTCAAGCATGTCAAGATAGCGAAGTTTGGAGGAGTAAGATCGTCAACGCCTTAGCGCATGACACATAAAGAAAAAAGATAAAAATTTTATAAGAGATTTGACCGTGATTGGCGACTAGGGGGTTAAGTTTCACCCGGAATGACTTTTGCGGTCAAATCCCTTACAAGTCTTCAAACTTCATTTCTCCTTAAAATCTCAAATACAAGCACAAACAATATAAAAACTTGTATCCGGACTAAAACTATGGTGATAAAACCAAACCTTGAGTCTAAAAAAGTCGTTTAAAGGGTGGGGGGCGTAGTTTCTGCCACCGCAAGGTACAATTTTACCAAAGGAGGGTCTTTTTTGGATTTAGTACCGACAAGTTGAAATTATATATGCTTGGCTTTGTTTACTTTCGGGTGAATATCATATGTAACCAACGGAGCCACTGCCTTTTCCAGAATCTTTATTGGTTTTTAAACATACCTTAAAGGTACTTTCAATTCCACTGAACAGATTTTGCCTGTAAATTACAATTATAATGTAGTTGTAACAAAAAAGGTCGAAAAAGACCGAAAAATTACTAATAATAACAATGTTTGAAAAATCTATTCACAAAGGCGTGTCAGAGATTGCTGTCCACCTATCTCAAACTTTAGAGATTCAGTAAACAAAATATTGCTGACATAGACCATATCGGAAAGTACGACCCACCTACCCCCTTGGGACTTCTGCCTCGTGCCAGGTTCAGGGACACGAATACTAAGGGGAGCATGGAACAGTTGGACAAATTTTACAATTTTATTTTTTGGTATTGTTTTGTCTTTTTGCTTGGATCTTCATCCCACTCTTGTCCCACAGTGCCATCTCTGATGGAATCCCCGGTTATCAAAACATCGTTCCCTATGTAAGAACAATAAAAATTTACCTGCAGATTCAAAGGCTGACGAGTTCGAAGCCTGTGCAGTTAGTCCGATATTTGGAAAATGTTTCTCAAAGCCTTCGTCTTCGGCGGGATCCATTGCAACCTTTCCGAAGCAAAGCAACCAACTAGGCCATCTTCTCGTTGCATATTTAGCCATTATGGTATTTTCTTGCACACAGAAAGATCTTCCCGAAAAATTTTGGCAATGAAAGTGAGCAGTGCTTCTGCTTTGCACAGAAACTGCCGGTTCTGCCGCTTAACTTAACTTAAATGAACTCATGACACAATGCTCACGCATAACAACATTGTTCGCATGCAGGCAGACCGACGATTTCGCACTGTCTTCTGTTTGAAAGTTATTATGGGGATGAATTGTGCAAGTGGCAGGGGGTAACAGTGCGATAAACTGTTGTTTGGCCAATCAACGAAGATAATGTTTTTCAGGTCAAAGTAAAGAATTTTTCTATTCTTCTATGACCATAGGGATAGGATAATAAAATCTCTATGATTATGAATAATACTGTAATTCCTCGAATTCTTCCTCCCCCCCCTCGAATAAGCCTCCACCCTAGAACTAAAAATTGTCAACAAGCCCCCCTCGAATAAGCCCCTACTACTGCCGTTAATTCGCGAATTGGACCCCTCAATTCGATGAATTTTTGCCATTTGAGGTTGCCTTTTGCATTTTATTGAATAACCACAAAAAATCATACTTTTGGTAATATAATATCTAATTTAATTATCATAAACCAATTCCTACTAAAATATATGAGGTATTTTAAAGTGCTACTTACATGAAAAATTTTCCGAAAGGCTTTTTATTAGACAGTATACATCACTGATTCTATATCTGCAAATATTTGTTCAAAATAAGGGGCCATAAGTTCATTTTTGAGGAGGTTTTTCGAAAAGAGTCGGGGAGAGAGAGGCATTCTGGTGTGTTGTAAAACCACTGAATTTACGAGGGTTTTACAGGCTTGTGTTTGGAGATTCGGCAGTAAAAGAAAGTACAAAATTTGATAAGCGTGTTCTGATTTCTTGGCTCGATGGTTCTTATAGTCTCATCTAAGGCCTTGTTCACACGATACCGGATTCATTTCATATCGGATTCACTGACCCAATCCGATACGAAAATCAAGCTCTGTTCACACGATACCGGTTTAATTTCGTATCGAATTCACTCCTGTTCACACACAGCATAGAGATTTTCTATTATGTGGTTCACACGATGAAGCTACGCTTCAACACTGCTCCAAAAAATCCATTGTCTTGAAGCAGTTGCATAGCAACGTGAAATGTGTTTTTTTGTTTTGCTCTTTTTCTGATTGAATGCATTCTTTGACGTGACGGAACTGATACGCTGTTTTGTTTTGAAGAAGTATTTTTTTTTAAAAAAGAAAGAGCTGCTTTTATTTCGAAATCAATTTTCAAACAATATAATTTTCCTTTGCATTAATCTTGTGAAGCTCGTCATCGTCGCAAGGAACATTTTTATTGTTTAACTGCGATCCACTGTGATTTTGTGTCTTGAAAAGAGTGAAAAACTGTTTTTAAAAACGCCGAAAACGAAGCTGCTTTTTCGAAAGAGAGGTTCCGGAGCGAAACCGTAAGGGATTCATGCGTTCACACGAGCTCAAATCAAAAGCGATCCGATATGATTCCATTCCACATTTACAGCGGAATGGTTTGACTCCGCAAAAACGATACGGAGCGTATCGGATTCAAGCGTCATCGTGTGAACAGAAGGCCTATCCGATATGAAAAGCGATCCGATACGAAATGAATCCGGTATCATGTGACTCATTCCGGTATCGTGATGAATCCGCTAAACGGCTCACTTCGGCAAAACTGGCATGCTTCAAACTTCTCGAAATAACAACGGCAGCAATTATTCGACCTGCAAAATTCGCGGCAAAAATTGATACCTAACTTGGCCAAGTCCAAGTGATACCTAACTTGCTTGGTGTAATCTTAAACGAACATCTATCGTGGGAATACTTTATGATTGAAGTAACTTCTTCATGCTTCTATAGTATTTAATGTCCATGCTACAAACAAATCTCATTCCATTCAAATTGAAAACAGATTGCTGAGCTGCTCATCGTTTCGTCAAAGTAGTCTTTGTCTTTGTAGACGTTCTCTTTCAGCCTCTTCCGTCGTGCCTCTTAAAAAGATTGCATAAGGCTCAAGATGCTACTGTTGGTTTTCTTCTAGGCTGCTACGCCAAAGAGAAAGAAAGGGTACACTCAGTGGGGTCGCCACAGGATGGACTGGGGTGGGCATGTGGATCGCAGCTTTCCAAAAGATCAATTTTATAGTTTCTCGAAATCTGTCGAAAAACCCTTGGGGAATGGGGTTGATCAGATCGTATTTGATTTTTGTTCTTTTAAAAAAGCCCCTCTTATGAAAAATGCTGCTTGAGAAATTTGCATTTCCGAAAATTCGAAGGCGTTTCCTACGTTTTCAGAGTGTGTGAAGGGCGTGGTCGAGAAAAATTGTTTCCCATCCAAGTCTTTCGAGCTGGTTACGCTGGGTACACTTGACTGGTTGCCAATGAAGGGGCGCCAACGCAGAGCCTGGCATTTCGCACCATCCCGTGCCTGTGTGAAGTTTCAGGAAAAGGTGTTTGCAGAACTCCACCAAATTAACTGCTTGCAAAAAATAAAAAAGCCGAGGGTGCCATGAAATTTTCTACATAAATGCGCAATAACTTACGTATTAAAGCAAAGATGAAACTTTCAGCTCAGCACTGTAATAAACTGCATTTGTTTTTTTTCTTAAAGTTAGCTTTCGTATTGTAAATAATCTAAACTATATGCTACTTCTTCAATACTTGTAAAATAGCTTGTGGCACGGGGTGAAGAGTCACTCTGTGAAGAGATTGCCTTTCCGTCATTGCTGTCGCATTACACAAGTACATTATGATTATGATGATGATTTATTGCCAAGCATAATCAAATATTATCGAATAAACGTATTTGTTTCAATGTAATTTAGCGCATTTATAGTAAATTCCAGCTCATTTAGTTACTCTTTAGGATAACTATACACGCTGACGTTGGCAAAATAAGTTATTTTATACGTCAACTGAAAGTACTCAAAATTTGCTCTTAAATAAGACATACCACTACTAAATCATGCAATTGCTTTTGAATATAAAGCAGATTCATGGATTCATTACTGATCTTGCTGTTATCTATGCTGTCATCAATCAGTTGATTCTGAAGCAAATTTGTTTGGTCCCATCTTGGATTCTGAATCTTACTTCTCGAAAGAATTGAAATCTTATACTTTGGACAGCTCCCTGATGACCGCATTAAGCGTGAAACTCGGAGTGGCAACCTGTTCTATGCACCAAATAGCGTGTACAGCTCTGGCCTATACGGCATTGGGCATTTTTTGACAGACCGGTAAAGATTTATTTTCATTACCATACTAGTCATATGTCTTATCGTATCATATAAAATAGATTTTTCAAATTAGAGAAAATTTGTATTTTAGGAGATGTAAGACTGGAAGTTTTGCGTAAGGTATATTGGTTCTTGAATCTTAAGTAAGTAAGATGTCATAAGTAAGTTCCTAAAATGCTTCAATGATTGATAAATGAGGAAAATTTGGAGATATACTTATAACGACACTAAAATAAAAAATTCTTGGATTGCTGAAGATGTCTAAGTTTGAAAAATTTGGAAGTTTACATACGGGATACTTCCAAATAGGATCATCATCCGAAAGAAAACTTAAAGAGCCATAGATAAAAATGGCAAAAAATTTACAAATAAATCTTTTGAAATTATTCCAATAACTCAAAAGAATCCCCGAGGACTACTGCGCATGTCACAGGCAAACTGACCTGTAAACGAATTTAAACCCGTAGCATGGTGCACATGATCTACAAGTTCAATTTGATGGATAAGAGAGAGATGTGAAAGAAGGCAGCGCAAGGGATCCATAATCAGGCAAATTCAGTTGATGCCCAGTGCTTCAAATCAGTTGGACAACCTTGATACGAAGAGAAAACTTCGTTGATTTGACTGTCATCGACCAGCAGCATCATATGCTGGAACTCCTTCGGCAGGGACGACTGACTGACGCTGTGCACCGGTTTGACGAGTTCAACAGCAAGAAGATGCTCAAAAGCCTTCATTGCAACCCTTTTGTCGAATTTTTGAGTTGTTGTGCTTCGTTTTAATACAAAAGACTCGTATTCTGGAAAAACATTAAGGTGATAATTGATAAAAGCGAATCAAAACAAAAGGACCAGGCATTACCGATCGTTTAAATCCCCGCAAAAAATTTAAAGCTCTAGAAGGTGAAATGCTGCTAGTCATAAGTCACCACTTAATCTTGAATCTTACTCTTATTTTCACCAAGTCATAGAAGGAAATTGCAAAATTAGAACGGGCCAACAGTCGATATCACGGTTCTTCCTAGACAAAATCTCTCACAAATCTCTCACAGATGTTAGACCTTTCGTTACTTGCTTCAAATCGTCTGCCTCATAGCTTTTTTAGCTATTGCCTGCATAATTGGAGCACAAGCCCAAGGTCTAATAGAATACCTGAAGTAAATGACAGTATGTTAAAATGCAGCCTGTTTAAAGATTTTTACCACTATATAATACAAGGAGAAAAAACAATAATATAAGTTGGCCTGTTGCGTCTAAACCCAACAACAGGCACCAGATTCAGATTAGATGAAACCACCATCTTGCTAAAAGTCTACAATGCCTGTCAAAAGTACTCGGAACACCCAGCAATTTACGCTACATTTGTTATCTTTCATTCCTTTCATGAAAAAAATTACAACTTCCGCCCCCTTCCCCCTAAAACAATGTTAATGATTTAGAGAAATATCTATTTTAGGAAGCAAAGGAAAGTGTTTTCTAAAATCCTGACCCGGTTGATAGTAAACCAACATTGTTCTGTAGGGGAGAGGGGGGGGGGGGGGGTGATTGATTTTGAACTTTAAAATTTAAAATTGACGTCAGTGTTCCAAGACTTTTGGCAGGCATTGTAAGTGATGGCTAAGTAAATAAATTGACTAACCTTTATATATCATATCAAAGTTGAATGCTTCCCCGCTTCTTCTATCACGAATATGCTTCATTGCAACAATAAGACAGAGCTCCAATACAGACAAGCCTAAACAAATGAAGATTATCGATAAATTTATATGCATTAAAACTGAGATCGCGATTGCATTAGTATCTAATTAATTTATAAGCAACAAACATTTTTTGCTTGGTTTTCAATATTAAATCAAGAAGTTGATCAATTTAACGCCTATGAAATGAAAGCTTTTTAACTTACCCAGGGCTATCTATATATAACATATTTTGAAAAATTCATTGTAGATAAAATGGAGATCCGGTACACTTTCTTTCTGCAATTGACCTAATGATTGGCAGGCTTATTGTGTTATTTTGATGGAGCATTTTTAGAAAAAATAGCTTTGAAAAAAGGAAACATTTTGAGACATAGTAAGCTTTTCATCTAACACTCTTTAGATTATAAAACGTCAAACTTTTATCTAAATTTCTAAGCTAGGAAATATACATTCTAAGTTGTGGGTCGAAATAGGCCTATCAGAACACAAGCACATGACTGTTAATGCTTGCTTTTTCAAGCTTTTTATACCACTAAAAACAAGTGTAAGTTAACTACCATTCAAGATTAGTTGTTTGCTATCATTCTCTTGTCCTTTAAAAACATTCACAAGAATTTCAGAGGTAACGAAAGGAGTTTGGGTAGAAACTTTGCAAACTGCTTGTGCTAGACACATGGACAAAGAACGAATATCTTTTGACTTGTTAAAATGTTTCCTGATGACTTCCCGGCTAGCTCTGTCAGTTGCTAGAACCTAAAATTGATATGAACACGTTATAAAAAAACCAATAGGCCTGTTTGTTCCTTATCAAAATATCAAAGGCATCACATAAACGGAAATGGGTCACTGAAGTCTTCTCTGTGCTACAAAACTGAGCTGAAAATTACAACACTGAGATTACATTAGATTAGAGCTGAAAAATTTCATTAGCATAAAACTATGCAGAGTACACTGGTATTTATAAGATATTTTGATATGTTATTATTTTACATAACAACTATTCTTTCTCACTGTCTATAGAAAAGAATTACAAAAGTCAGCGATATACTAAAATCTCAATGGGAGAAAGATTATGTAAGTACAATATTGAAAACCCTACGGGACCTATAAAATTTTTAGCTTAATTTTTAACCTGGTTTGGATAGAGCAGTTATAAAAAGCTAGATGCTCTATACAGGAAGAATCGTCAGTTTTAGTTACACAGATGTTGTTCAGCGGATATTTTGTCTTGTGAGAACAATTTTAAAATATTGCAGCCACCATTCTATGTATTTCGGCTTGTTGCTTTTGCCCTCTTAGAAACCCCCCTCTTCCAATAGAAACATTTTTAATATATCAAGAAAGATTTACCACTTCGAAGATTTCAAAGTCTGTTTTAAAATAGGATAATATGAATTATTGCAGATAGCATTAAACTGGTAACGTCAACCTGGTGCACGAAAAAAGTAAGAACACCCACCGCCATGTACTTATTCCAACTGTCTCTGAATTTCCTTGACTGAAAATCAGCTGGAAGCATCAGCATGGATCTGAATTATAAAAAAAATCAGTAAAGAGTACATATAAGGAGTCTCACATTTAACAAATGCTGAATCAAACATATCAAAAGAGAAAGACAAATTTACTGTATAAGTACTGTCTACTTGTAAATAAAATTTACTGTAGAGCTTTGTGTAATAATGACACGCACTATTTTGATCCCATTTCAAAAACCCCTCCTCTCTAAGCAGCCGTTTCCTGTGGGAGGTTGCTTGGGGTTGGGGGAGACATTGTTCCCATATTGTAAGAACAACATGTGTCCTGCATCAGCGACAATTAAACAATCTAAGGGTGTTGCCTTATCGTAACTGCAAAAATTGTCAAAAGCTTGCCAATGTTTGGTTGCACATAAGAGGAGAATATCAAGGCATTAGAGAACAGAAAGAAAAAAATCGCCTGCAAAATATTGGTCAATTCACAATTGAGTCGGCCGAAAAAGATAATTTTTAGTAGAATAAGAATTGTAAGGGTGCTTAGCTGTAATTTTGTCGTTTTAAATTAACCAACCGTTAATGACTTAACAACGAATCGAATACTCAGAAAAAACAATAAAATATCTTCACGTAACATGAATTTAATATCCCCTACGTTCCAAATACGTTTACCTAAGAAACTACAGGATTGAGCAAGCCCCTTTAGGCCTAAGGGGTTTCGCAGTTGTTGAGAGGCAGAAGTTTAGTAGAATGTAAGAAGAAATAAGGTCGCAGAGTTAATACCAAAAACCATAAATTAAATATGTTGAAAACTGTTTTTTTGGGAGATGATGGGTACATTTATAACAGCCTAAAATTTACACTGCGGTCAGCAAAAATAGTTCAAAACATGAAAAAATGGTTTGCACGGTGCCCCCTACATATCAAGAAACTTCTCGTTTATGAAATGGCAGCTTTTCAAGGTGGGTCGTGTGTCACACCCCAAACTCCCCCTATAGCGACAGGCCTGTTTCAGCCATCTATAAATAACCAACCTTAGTTAACCAAGAAAGAAAACACACCTAAGCATAGTTATGTAATCTTCAAAGTCAATCTGACTGAATGTTAAAATGCTCCGATGAGAATATCTTGATTTAACTCGTTTTTCTAACAGCTCTATGACATCCTGAAAAACAAATATTTGATAAGTCATTTTCTATCGGAATATTAATCAAATATAAAGCTTGCATTATTGAAAGAACCCTGAAAATATTTGACAGTCAGAAAATTTAATAGAACAAAAGAATAGAGTAGACTTAATAGAACAAACGAATTTCAGGACGATAAGACAAAAGCTAGAAACTTAAAGACTCGAAACAAGGATTGGCTCATAGAATAGAGAACGGGGGAGGAGAAAACAATCACAAAGATGATTGTGAAAAAAACGACGTCAACATGCAGTCTGGTAAAAAATTCTTTCCTTGATTTTTCAATTAAAGTGACAAATGTTTCAGTGTAAAAACATAGAGAAAAGTGAACCAGTCTTATTTGCAAAACAGATAACAATCTGCGAAATAGATAACTGTGAAGAGAAGTTCACCTGAAATGTTGGCACAGAGCGGTATAAAGTTTAAAAATGTTCCAATATACTATAAGCTTAAAAACTGCTTTTACGTAATCACAAACTGATAGCAATATATGTAGCTTTAAGACAAGAATATACAATATATCAGAAAATATTGGGCAAATTCTGTCCTTCAAGGCGTAAGTTTGAGGTCTAGATACTGAAATAAAGCACTTAAAGTTTCTAATATTTGATTAGGTAGAATGGCTTGACTAGAATCGCTTGATTACGTTGAAATACATTGACTAGTTCAACCTCGGATAAGCCGTAGAATCTATGAATCTCAACAGCCAACTGTAGTCAAATTTGCGAAACCTCATGAAAAACCGAATACAATAGATATGTATTGGATGCAATAATATTGAGAATAATGGCTATTTTGAAACAGGCAAGCATGAAGTTCTATTTGACCTTTCAGCTCTGAAAAAGTGGTTGGAAGCTCTCGGACTTATTCTATTCCAGCCTACAGCAAAAACATATACAGACGAGCTCATATACATAGGAAATATCACAACTCGCACAACAATGTACAGTCCCTATCCACTTGTTGAAAATGCATTAAATTTGATTCGCATAAGTCAAATTTCATTAGTTAAATATTTGCGTAATGTTTAAGTCGAATATTTTCATAAATCGGTGTTTTCATCTGAATATCATCTAAATGAAGCCCTCTTGAGAAATACATCAGTGACCATATTCAGATGCTGTACAGGTACTTACGATATGGTTAACGTGATGTCACGTGATGATATAAAAATCCATCTATACTTCAGCTGATAGTGACAGCATTGAGTTTTTCCTCAATGGTGCTTGGTAAGGTTCTTTAATGTTAAATCTCGGTTTTAAATCAGTAATGGTTTATTTCATTTTTATACGGGTAGGTCGGACTTCGCATAAGACGGACTATTTTCGGTCTGGTCAAAAGAGATCCGACTTTTGCAAGTTTTTCTGTAGTAAGGAGACAGAACATACCAATCTACAAGTGACTCCAACCACGGCGATTGGCGTTTCTTTGTTACGGGAGACGTCAAGAAGATTGTATATAAGTGATTGGTTTTTATGTTGTGCGAATAAGTCAAACTCATCGAGAATCATTATGACAGAACGGGTTTCTTCGCTACCTGCAATATATATATGTAAGAGAAACAACACTTACAATTAAGATAGAAAATTATCAATAGCATTTATTTTTCGATGGCCCTTGATGGATATAGTTATTTTTATTCCGAAACTAGATATTGATATATGTTCACATTTTTGTCATTAATTTATGTACTCTCAAGAATCTGTAACGAAAAGTAGTTTAGCATACGGTAAGCGGGACAATCATTGTGGTGATTGTGACCCGCTGAGCGTAAAACACAATGACTTTCTTAAATCATCTATGACTATGCTTAAATATAACGATCAGGCATAAAAAGCTTTTTACTTCTCTTCCCTGTCATTGATAGACACGCAAAGTTTACTCATAAAAAATAGAAGTTTTGCAAAATGTTCTCTAGCCTTTGCACTTAGACCCACGGGGGCAAGCCTCTTCCTGGGCTGAATTGTTCGCCTCTTTATCAATATTTTTCAAATTTTGAACCCAATCTTAAAAAAACTGTTAGATCAGGCTGTAGCAAGTTTCAATTGACATATTTGTCTTTTTCAACAATTAAAAAGATACGCTTAAAGGTAACATGACTGTACCTGACGAAATAATAAATTCCTTTCCAAAAGCAGAAAATTTCTTGTATAATATACTCGGGGGCAGGAACTTCAAACCAGTCAAAAAAAGTTTAGCACCACTCACCACTACGAAAGGAATCCAAAATAAAAGCCAGATTATCCGCAAAGGACCCCTAAAATAAGATAATAATCAGTTGGTAAAATAAGTTGTTAATAATAAGTGGTGCTTTCATCAGACTCAACTCAATTCAACAAGAAAAGCTAGTATGATTAAAAAATTGCAAAAAGATATCTTTGGTGCAACAACTCAAGATAAATAACTTGAGAGATGAAAAATTTTGAAAATGACTAAATAAAACAAAAACCAAACATAAATATACTAGCATTCCTTTTCAAGGCCAGACATAAAAACTGAGAAAGTTTATCAAAACAAAACCATTTGATCAATACCACGCAAGCCACAAATTAACTTGCAATTTAAATTAAATATAACAGAAAAAGGGTCTTTTGTTTTTATGTAGACCAATTCCAAAACGCCAAAATTAAAAGACGACTTTTTTTGCCCACGTACTAAAGTATATCATTTTTCCACTGTCCATGCTCTCTTAAAATTTTACAGTACCAACGACTTTGCAGTTCCCAAAAAAAATTTAAATTGCATACAAACACTTGATCTCCAATAACGTTTTCAAGCTTCAACTGCCTCGCAATTTCTTGCAACGAGGTCCTATCATCTGTTTGCAACAAACCTATAAAACCATGAAACTATCAAAAACAAAATCTTGAATTAAAATAAAATTCTACTTTGCATAATTGAATATGTTGTTGTCACAAACATAGACCTTCCTAGTCTCGCACATTCTGTGCTTGTTTCAACAATTTGAGAAGGAAGGACGAAAAAATTCAATTTCTCTTAGAAGATCAAAATTGATACCCATTACACATAACCCTGTCACACGACTTTGCTTAATTGTGAAAATAAAATTAATCTTTACTTTCTTCAACAGAGGTGGAAGAAACTTTTTTCTTTCTGAGAACCTAAGTATCTGGCTAAAAACTTTCTGCAAGAATTCAAGGGGTAGACAAATAACTTTCTGTTTGTGCCTACAATACTGTATTTAGCTGAAGAAATTCAAGACGTTTATATGAAACTGACTCTGAGTAGACCTAACTCAACATATTAGATATGGCTTTACTTGATGCATAAATGCACATAAGAGGGAAATCAACTTTAGCCAGAAATTTATGCATTTATTCAATCATCGCGATGGAAAAACTAAAATCAGAAGGCAATAATTTCTAAACATAGTTTCAGAAGAGTCAGGGGCACAATCATTTGAATTGTATGGTGCATTTTACGGAGAAGGCTTAACACAGCCTATTCTTTGAGAAGTGTGAAGAAATATATGGTTGAAATGGAGTCCTAACATGAATCAAATTACTTTAACCAAGCATATTCACTTATGATCAATGCTGCTCACACCATAGTACAAGAAATAATTTCTGTGAAAGTAGATTCCAGTCCCTATATTAATCTCAGTCTAAACAATGGTTTGTCTAAAAAGCTCAGCTGCCAAAAAAAATGTTGATGGTGAGTGGTTGAGATTTCTGTGAGATGGTGAATGTGCACAAAGAATTTCTTTCCAATGGAAAGAGACTATACCCGACAGTCCATTGGCAGCTCATATTTAGCTGCTTACAGGCAAGTTGAAATAATATTAAATGCTGATTTGACTTAACTCTTGTCACCAGATTTTTACATTTACTTTAACACTTCAAAACTTTTCTGTGAAACTTTCTGCTAATATTTTCATCCAGAAAAATTTGAGTGGTTGCGATACTTTTTCCACCTCTGCTCTTCAAAGTGGAAAATTTCCTTTCACCTGAAGCCACATTGGTAAATCATTGCGTTTGGAAATATTCATAAGTAATTTTTGTACCTTTCCTCTCTTTAACTTTAGCTTTTCGGCACAGGACAGCATTTAACTGGTGTGTTACCAATCAAATTGGGCAAATAAGCAACACATGAGGTTTAGGATGCATATTTGTTAATTTCTTAAATTCTTGTCCTCTCCCACTAAATTTCCCAAAAATATTAGAAGCATTGTCATGTGATTGTCCCAAAGAGATGAAGTAATGTGATAAATGGGCTAATGGGCCAGAAGTAAAAAAAATATGTCTGAAGTTTGGATTTTGGTCAAGTTTCATGATTCCTTTCCAAATATATCTGACCATTCCAGACAATTTGGGGCCCCTCTAAAACTAGGGCCCTGGGTACAGTGCCCAGAGTGCCCTGTGATTAATGCAGCACTGCCCCCCCCTCCTTCGGAAAAAATCAAATTAATGCCTTTATGGAAAAAACTAATGACTACATGGAAAAAATTCTGTGGCAATTAATGCCTACATTGGAAAAAATTCTGTAGAAAATGCTATCAGAAATCTTTTCTTGACACTTGGAAATTATACAAATGATACGAGGCCCACCAGCAAGAGACCCTGGGACAACTTGACCTCCCTGCCCCCTCTCAGTGGCAAGGTACAAAACATCATCTATCTTAGAAAGACTTAATATATAAAGCTTTGACAGGTAGCTCTTTAGTAAAGTATTTTAGTTCTCACCATTTAAAAATACAACAAAATAATTTTCTGATGATTCTTCTAAATCATGAAGGGCAGCTTCAATCAGCTAAAAAGAAATATATGAACATTAAAGCATTTTAAAACAACTATGGTATCTAAGCCAAAAATACAAAGAAAAAATCTATGTGATAAGGGTGAAAAAGTAGTTTTCTAGATGAATCTGGTGACCTGTCCATAAATAGAATTATGTATCATTTTAATGATTAATTCTTTGATTGAGAAATAAAAACATAGCATAAAAAGTTATTTTATTCACAAAAAGAAGGCCATGATCTAAAAAAATAATTCAAGCCAACAATCTCAATTTGATCCAACTTCAAAATGATATCACCTAGGTAACTAGTATGTGCATAGCTGTAGAATTATATTGCTGTTAAGATTACCTTTGTCTTTCCACTTCCTCTAGGACCAATAACTAAAGCAGAATTGCTTTCTCCAAATTTGACACATTGCTCAAAAACATCTATCAGCTGCCTAGTAAGAGGTTTTTTCAAATTGTCAAATTGAAAGATTGAAAAACTATTAAATTATCTATTGTTAAATGTCAAACAAGGAAACATGTTTGTTTTTCATGGTTGTGAGTGGCAAAATATAACAATAGCCTTTATGCTCCACAGCAACCTGTGATGATATGAACATTTGGTTTGCAGTAACTTAAAAACAAGTGATCTTATCGACAACGTGAAGACTATATTGCAACCCCATGGATTAACAGACCTTTCAAATGCAGCTTTACTGCAACTTCTTTATCGTCATGAAAAATTATCTTTGAATTCAAATGCAAGCAATCTTGAGGCAACATTAAAATATACCCAGACCTCTGAACCAGGGCCCATTCCATGTCAACTGTATGCAGAAGGTCCACCGGGGCATTTGTTTAGGTACGCCGATAATATAAAAGCAGTTAGTAAAACTGTAAACATTGTTGCACCAGACAAAGAAAATTGATTATTAGAGAAAACTGTGGTGTGTGAGTCTTTATTTTACATTTAACTATGTACATGGCTTCATGTTTAGCATGCAAACTATCAAAAATTTAAAGTTCGCACAAAGATTTTTATTGGTTTGCACGCCAAACGCCAAAAAAACCTGAGTGTATGCCGAAGATCTTTGGGCCTAAGTACATGGAATGCACCATGGCCCCTGAAAGGTTTCATTAAGTAGTTTTAAAAGTCTTCTCTCCTATGTAATTTGTCTTTCATAAATTTTGTTTAGTTTTTGTCAATGTGTTTTTTGTTCAATTTAATAGTTGTAATTTTTATTTGTTATGTTATATTTATGATGTTTATTTAATGTAATGGTCACAGGGTTGCTAAGTATTTCCATCCTCCCTGTGGCATTGTCTTGTAGTTTGTCAGTTTTGTAAAACTTTATGAGAATATATAAAAAAGAAGTAGAAAATTAGATAGATATATGCATAATTAACACCTAAAGAAGTTCTTAATTTAACACACTGCGCATTAATTGTTTGCACACCAAAAGAAGGGGCATTAGAATTGTTAATTCACTTTTGTGAACAGACCTTAGGAGGAGCAAACCCTTAATTACCAAATATCATAAAAAATCATCAATAACAGATTTGATTTTCGGCATTTACTTTAGACAGCTAAAACTCAAAAGTTGCTTGAATGATTGAATTCTTAGAAACTTTCCAAGCATGCACGAGGCCCTTGACCGTCGCAAAGCATATATTTGAAGTTTTTTGCTTGGAAATATAGAGAATCGAGTGACAACATAAAACATATCTGCAAAATGTGATCCCTCTTAGAAACTCAGCACATGCTTCTTTAAATCTGATGCAAATGCTTCCTACCTCTTCTGGTTTTCTAAGCCAAAACTCAACCAAAATTTCGAGGGAACATCCATCCCAAAAAGTCTTCTTTTTAGCAGCACCCTTGCTAACTTCAGATCAGATGGATCTACTTCATCTTGATCAACAACAGCTTCTTGCTTACTTGTTTCTTCCTTAAAACATTTAGTATCTGGAGCTTTGGATTTTCGTCGCGAGCTTCTCTTCATTTTCAAGTATCTAAATACAGCAAAGACGTGGGCCTATCCATTCGAATTTTGAATTCCCAACATTCCCGCTATGAATGCCTCCTATTCATTCGCAACCTCTTTTAAATAATTCTATAACGAGGCCGTATCATACGAAAGCGCGCGAAAAAAGTTAGTCGTCAATAGAAACTTTTTTGGCAGAAGCAGAAGCCTATCCAGATATAAAAAATTGTGTTAAATTTATGTTATGTTTGGGAAAGTAATCAAGAAGCTTAGACTGAAATAATTCGATTTGAAATTGAGAATATTAAATTCACAAATTAAGTGAAGTAATTCAGCATGGTTGCGAATTAGGAG
Source organism: Rhopilema esculentum (assembly GCF_057945365.1). Classification (NCBI taxonomy): domain Eukaryota; kingdom Metazoa; phylum Cnidaria; class Scyphozoa; order Rhizostomeae; family Rhizostomatidae; genus Rhopilema; species Rhopilema esculentum. The sequence goes on from NC_142830.1 coordinate 9,500,311, forward strand.
GAGCCTCTTGGATTTGAATGCATGGAGGGATGGATGGTTTTGAAAGGGTGGAAAAAATTGGCGAGGGGACTTATGGAATTGTCTATAAAGCAAGAGACAAATCAACTGGAAAGACAGTGGCCTTAAAGAAGATACGACTCGATTCGTAAGATTTTGAAGCCCTCATACTCATATTCTATTTTAATTAACAAACGTGTCGCTATACAAATCAGCGTGTCGAACGGAAGAAATTTTGAAGCAAATAAAAGGTAAGCAGCCTGTAAAAGATATCCACGTCACTGAGGCAAGAGAGTGGACAGGAGTTATGAGATGCAACTTTTCTGGCAATGTGCACCCTCTCTTTGTTCTTAAATGGAAATGCCAAAATTCTTAGTTTGGTGTTTGGTTGGGCTTGTGGTATATCTAATTGATAATATTAGGCTGGGCTGGGCTTGTTCATATATCTAAATATGAAAAGTATTTGAAGCTGCAATGCTGCAAATGACTAAACTGATTTTCATTTAAATGATTTCTTCTATCTATTAAAAGCTTTAAGGTTTTAAATGATAGCCTGCCCCAAAATATGTTGGCAGACATAAATTTGTTCTTTTGGGCTGCAATGAATTTTGTTTCCTTGAATTTGGTTTTATTCAGAATTCTAGGCTACTAAGGCTTTGAAAATTAACTAAGATAATAATGAACTTATGAGCAAGAGAACAAGAAGGAAACACTCATACATCAATTCACAAGTTCTGCAACAAAAGCTTATACAGAAAGAAAGAAATTATCAGTCTAATTGACAAGAACTAATTTCTGTGCAATGAATTACAAAAAATTAAGTGAAACAATATACACACAATCTTATTGCAAAAGGAGTATTTTTGGTTTCTTTTCAATATTGATTTCCCTGTAGCTGAAAGTGGGAATGATAATTCATATATATATATTTATCAATTCTTACAAAAAGTTTTGATTTCTTCAGGGAAACTGATGGTGTTCCTAGCACTGCAATAAGGGAAATAGCCTTATTAAAAGAAGTCTCTCACCCTAATATTGTCAGGTAAATTTAGTTTTAAATTCTATTCTAGCAGTCTTTTGAAAGATTTTAAGTTTGATGAAGAAGTTAACCTAGCCTTGTCAATTATCATAGGATTTGCCTATCTTGACATTGTTATTACTATCCAACATTGCTTACTCAAGTTTGTTACATTGGATAAGAGGGCTTTGCCATTCGAACAAAAACATTTCAATTTTAGTTCATTGTGAAAACTTTCAAGCTCCACATCATGATTATTCATGATCTGAAGATGTGATTTAAAATCAACACCACTATCCCCCTTTTTAGGAGAAGTCTAACATGATATCTTTTCTTTTAGATTGTTAGATGTTATATACAGTGATAAGAAGCTTTATTTGGTTTTCGAGTATCTAAGCCAAGACTTGAAAAAATATATGGATACTGCTCCTGCTGGGAGTCTAGAACCAAAACTTGTAAAGGTATTCCACCTATGCTACATTTCAAGTTGACATGTCAAGATGCTTAAATTTAAGATAAGAAATATGACAGAGTTTTGTATTATTCTGAATGAAAAAATTTAAGCTTAGATCTCCAAGCAACAACATTGAATTTTGTAAACAAAGAAGAAAAATAAAATGCTGATCAAGGGAAATGAATTTGTGGTTTGTTCAAAAAAGTCTGTAATGATGACATGTTTCAGATAATTGGAAGAACCCGGTCATCTTTTCATCTAGCAGTTTTGGAATTGATCTCCATATAAACAAAAAACGGCCATTGTGTAGACAGAAGGAGTTTGTTTTCTCTCTTGCACAGTGGTAATTTTTCTATAGGCATGCAGCACTGATTGAACAACTATGCTGGTCATATGCTTGCATTTTTCTTATTGGCCTATTTTGATCCACAACTATGTATATATTTTCCATTGTGTTATTTCAGGCCCTTATTCTGATGTTTTATACTCAGAGGAGACAAAAAAGCTTTTTGTATTATATTTTAAAATGTTTGCTCCTTTCAAAGCCTTTTTCAAGTTCTGTACAAGTAAGAAAATGTTTGCATTAATTGATAAGCAAACTTCTTTACTTGCTATGCAATATTTTAATATGTCAAATCTTTTAGAGTTACTTGTATCAGTTGTTGAGTGGAATTGCCTATTGCCATGCCCATCGAATACTCCACAGAGACCTGAAACCACAAAACCTGTTAATAGATGTTCAAGGTAATATTAAGCTTGCAGACTTTGGGCTTGCTCGAACATTTGGGGTACCCGTGAGAACATACACCCATGAAGTTGTCACATTATGGTACAGGTCTCCAGAAATTCTCTTAGGCTGCAAATTCTATTCCTGTTCTGTTGATATCTGGAGCATTGGTTGCATATTTGCAGAAATGGTATGTTAAAAGAAGTTAAGAACATTCTATTTTCTTCTTCTTCTCTTCTCTTTTATTGTAATGTTCTGTTGAAGATTTTCTTTTTAAAGGCCAGGATAACAGTACCAATGATGTTAACCACATACTCAAATTAAAACCTATTTAGTTAATGATAAACACTGTTTATTATATAAAATCCACTGAAGTCTCTTTTCCCTTTTATGTATATCTGAGATTTAGCTTAACTTTTTAGATACTTAATATGAAAGATGAAGAAGAAATTTGTTGGAATAAAGCATATTTCACACTCGTTATTAATTGGCAGCAATTGAATAATTCATTATTCTTTTCTTGTGATACTGCTGCCAATCTCATAACAATTAAAACAATAATATAACAAACTATATTTTTTATATTTTCTCTAAAGGTGACAAGAAAAGCACTTTTTCCTGGTGACTCTGAAATTGATCAACTTTTTAGAATTTTCAGGTACTTGCTCTGTTGCTTTTCTATATTTTTTCTTCATACTAACATAAACTGTAGAGACAAAGAAAATTTCCTTTTCTTGTCCAATTTTAATCTATTTATAGTTAATTAGAAAGCTTTAGTGTTAGAGTTTAAATTGAAACAAGCCAATTATCATTGTTAACATTCAGACTTTCCAACTTTATAGGCTTCAAATTAGAGAATCATCTTGAAAATAGAAATAATGAAAGTGGGTTCAAACATGAAAATTCTCAAACCTTGAAATTTGCATAAAAGTTCTTCACACAGCAGATTTTCAATTACAAGGAGTTACAAGTCTTTCAAATGAACTCAAATTGAGGGAAGATATTTGAAAATGAAGAAAGGGCATCCTTTCATAAAAATATTTTTAAACCTTCTTAAAAATACCATTAAGCCATTTTTGGGTATTCTACAATAATGAATGCTACATAAAAAGATTGCTAATAGCTGAGTTATCATTTCTTTATAAGAACTGTATCATCTGAATTTTCAATTCAGAACACTTGGTACCCCTGATGAAACTATATGGCCTGGTGTTGGGCACCTCAAAGAATTTAAACAAGATTTTCCAAAATGGAAAAGTCAAGATCTTCAGAAGATTATCCCACAGCTTGATAAAGATGGAACTGATTTACTCATGGTATGCTGTCTTTAGGTTTTCATTTGTACAATACAGTGGATTTTCTTGTCAACAAAGATGAAATGTGCTGAAACAGTTTATAATGGGAATAAACACGTAACTTAAAATTGACAAAATTTGCATAGCACATACTTGAATTTAGGTCCCATGTGGCTCAACATGATGAGGGTCAGCCTGGAAAAATATCTGTCCCTTTCTAAAAAAGGACTCTACTATATAAAACAACCCATATTACCGAATTATAGTTTTATGTAGTAAAGTAAAACAAAATTTCAACAAAACAAAATTCTGTACCAAAAATATCAAAAATGTTTTTTAAGATTTATCCATCCCTAATATATAATGACAGAATTTTGTCCAGAAATTGTCAGACTGAGCCCATTTTAGCTTACGTGCCATGGGGTGGTGCTAGAGATATCTAAAATCTAAGCAGCTTTTCAATTATAATTCTATTGATGCATAATCATCCTTAGGGGTGTCACTGCTTTAGTCTTGTCAAGGGTATAGACATAACTATGATTCTGACAAAAGTTCATGCTTTATAAGGGCACTTGACCACTACAATGTTCTTCAACCAGTTTAACAAAAACTCACAAAAAGTTTTCATAGATTCTTTTATTTTGCTTTGTTGTCAATGTCCCTAAATGAACTGAAAACCATTCCGATTGATTTGTTTAATCTATTCATTTTTAGAAAATGCTCATTTACGAGCCATGTCAAAGGATATCTGCAAGAAGTGCACTGAGCGAAGCATATTTCAGAGATTTGTGAGCCTTTCCACTGCCACGAGAATGCAAATATTCTTCCGCAGTTTGGGTAAAGTGATTGTGTTAGATTAGTTTAGATTCTGGCTTCGCCATTCTGATTTGTCGTGCATTGATTCAAAGCCCTCATAAAAAATATTTTTAGAAGAAATTGTTGAGCATATTTTTTTGTCAACACTAGTTAAAGGAAATAGATCTGCAAAATCTTACTCTTAGAACAGTATTTTAGGCTATGTTGGGGAAAGTTAAATGAATTGTGCCAGTTTATCTTTTTCTCTCCTGTTTACAGATTTTGGTATTTGTGAGCAATATAGATTTTAAGATTAACATTTCTTACATATACTTGTCTTTGCATCAACAAAGTTTCAAAATTTGTTAAATAGATAGTGTCCTAATTGTTAAAAGTGGTGCATGATTTTTGTGACGGACTTTGTCAATCAACGGTTTGAGCCTATTTGTAAAAGTCTTCCTTCATGCTCCAAAAACACCTAAACACCTGTTATCCATGACTAACATGTTATTAAATTCAAGCTTGTTTTTCATTATACGGAAAGTTTAATGGTTAATGTTTTGTAGAAAAACTTTTCATGTTGAGCTGTTGTTTGCCCTCCGTATGTTCATTGTGATGTTTGCATGTAACAAGTTTGGTAATTGATATTTATACCAATGTTCGGTATTAAATGTGCTGCCAGAAATTTATCTAGAAGTAATCTTGTTGTAATTTGCTATCAACATGCGTAGTTCAGCTTGAAATGCAATATTTAACCTTGCCGTCGTTTTGGAACTTCTAAATTCGCCTCGGCAACGTCGTTCATTTTTTCTTCAGTTATGACAAGGAAACTGAAAAGTATTGAAGAGAATAGCCCTTTCGATAAATAAGAATTAATAATGACAGGATACCTTACCTTTGATAAAATGAAATAAATTTGTTTGGTCAAGAAAACTATTTTGCACCCAAGTAATCAAAGTAAACAAGCTGAAAATTTGTATGATGCCATTGGATCAATAATTTGTATAATTGTTGTATTGATATAATTTGTATGATGCCATAGAATTATATCGTCAGATAACCTTTTCTATTTTTGAGCCCCTACAATCACCCTACCCCACCTGCAATGGGTAAATCGAAATTTAAGCAACAAATGGTTCGAGCAGTTATTGTCAAGAAATGATGGTTTTTGACAGATGACACTAGGCTGCTTTCTTTCGCTTTGTTACATTAACATCTTTTTGTGTAAATAACTATTTGAATAAATTATATATTCACAAATGATGCACACGATGGTATTTTTCCTTTTTTTTCCCTTACTTAAGAGGTATGTATAGAGTGATACGAAGATCAAGTAAGAGAGGTTAAGAGGGAGTTTGGATTGAATACGTTAAGGCCACAGAAGACCTGAACAGCTGACAAATAAAGTATTAAAAAAAGCATGAAATATTTAAATTATTTTAAGACACAATATCCTTTACTGGGCTCGTGTGTTTGATTCGATCGATTGTGCATTTTCGATTCGTTTGAAACAAGCAGACATTTTCAAACAATTCAATACAAAAAATTATATATTTACATCGTGTTCAAGTCTCCGTGGATTACCTTCCAGATCCACAAGGCTTCCCTCCTTCTTTTGCGCGTAATCTGACAACTTTGCTATGCATTCTTTTCCAAAAGCCTTCCACTTTCATATAATGAATGCTGTTTCTAATAATGTATGGGCGACAATAAACGCTGATAACTCTGACCCGTTAGCTTTGCTAAGAAATGTTTAATTCCTTAATAAATAAAAGAAACTAGGATAGATCACTAATAAATCTGTATATCGAAAAGGGAACGGAAAGGAAGCACGTCTGTCAAGTTCGTGTTGCTAACCCGGAGAGGGTACTTCCATTGAGGCCTGACAGGGGGGTCCAGTCGATTTGATGGTCTTACCAAATGGCTACCAAATGGCCCAGTTTCGATAATAACACAACACGGCTTAGTTTATCTTGCGATTAGATAATCAGCAAGACTTTATTTTGGCGAAGAAATTTGTCAAAGAAAAACCAGGTGCGCACAGAGAAATGGATGCTACCAAAGACATAATTTGGGTTCTTATGCTACCATTTGAGGGTTATTATCAATAAAGACTACCATTTGAGGGTAAACTTTTAACATTTTAGCTTTAGCTCTCTTTGACTCTGACTGGGCACCATGTTTAGTCATAATGGGAGTAGCCCCCCGGGGTTCCTAAATGCTTGGGAACAATTTCTCTACCTTATTTTTATCATTTCGAATGTTTCTATTGAATCTTCTTTTGCCCCCTTCTCGAATGCGCAAAACTTCTAAGGTCTGATGAAAGGAATTTCCGAGTATCGTATTATGCTTATTTTGAATATATAAGCACAAATAAGAATCAAATTGCAGAGCCCCGCTCTTTCTTCTCTTCAAAGTGCTAAGCAATTTCAGTCCATTAAATTTTTCAACTGCCGAATACATTACAACCGTAGAGGCTGCAGCTTATATATTTGTGACAGGCTTACCTCAACACCTGAGTATAAACCTAGTCGCTGTTATGCAAAGCTCTCCTTACTACTCGAGTAAATAGTTTTCAAGCAGTATTCACAGAACAAGACCATGCAGGTCGTACACCGTATACGCCATTTTGAAATAAACTACGAGGAGGTGGATTGAAAGATAAGCAGCTCCAAGTGCAACAGAATGCAAAAAAGAAAGGCAACACATAACAAATGTCTGAATCTTCATGCAGCGAATCAAAAAAATACTAAACCACCCTCTATTCCCGCCCACTAATATCTTTTAAAAAGGTCCTCCCCGCGCGCGCAATAATCTATTCTAACTACGTGTGTGATTGTGATAAAAATACGTAAACGATATGTCAAAATCCATACTAATGTTTTTGCTATATTGATTGTCACTTTCTGTAACAAAGTGCCGATCACTGTCCTAAACTGCAACATGAAATTCTTGTCGCGAATCACTTCATAGAGTTTTCTTTATCCAAGGCTTATGTGAAACACACAGGCCCTAACTCCACGCCAAACTCCTCGCCGGGATCAGCAACATCAAAAACTGCAACGTCCTTGATCGGGAGTCTGGACATGAGCTTTGACGTCATTTCAAAAATGGTCTTGTGCCATTGGCCATCCTTTACCTAAGAGATCAATTAAGATATCAGTAACGGATTGCTTTCCACAACTCTGTTTGGCCAGGCTGAAAAATCGCCGATTCAAAAATAAATCCTACACGCTATGAATTAAGCAATATGGTATCTTAATCTAAGATCTTTAAACCGGCCCTTGTAGCCAAATGACTCGAACAACACTTGCCAGAGCCCTTAGATGGCAGAAAGTGAAAATGAGAACAAAATCCATGTTTTAGGGTTATATCTTTTGATCAAATAACCTAAAAGAACACCAAAGAAGATCTCTTATTGTGCAAGATCTGTTACAAATTGGCCCCTGGGATATGTTTAAGAAATGTGTTTGCTAAGAAGATCGCCTTTGTTCTGGTTTGGCTGGTTAATTCTAAGAGCAAAAGCAAGACCAAATTACAGATATTCGATAGGCAGAGCGTCTGTGCACATTTAGCTACATCCCATTCAATTTAGGGTGCATGATATGATGTTTTTGCAGGGTGTGACCAAAGCTATAAAAATCACAAATCAATTATACAAGACACCGTCATTTCACCACTCTACTGCTTTACATATGACGTCACAGCAAATAAAATACGGAAACAAAACCAAAGAGGAGAAATCTAAGCACTTACGCTGCAGCCGTCTGATATAACGTACGGGCGGTTGACGACGTGGGAATTTTTGTGCATTTCGACGTTATCATTGCTCATTAGTTTGACGAAAGTCATCTCCTTGCCAGACGAATCTTTGTGGGCATGCGAGTTTTTGCAATGGTAAGTGACATTTTGACGCACAGAGAAACTGTTCATTCGCAAAAGTCTCAGTTGGGTCTCATCAGAAAGGTACTCCACCTGCAGAACAGAGCAAAATTAACTGCGCTTCAGATTATGACGATACGATGCTGCATATGAATACTTCTGGCTGGAAACTAAAAACACGCTCAGCTTAACTGGAAACATCTATAGCCTTCGGTGGACCTCTAAGTAGCAAAATGAGTTACCTAATAGAAATTCTATGTACACTACTAAATAGCTTAGTGGTGTCATTGTACCATGGAGCAATTTAATCTAAGCAGAATATATCGTGTGATGTAGCATCATAAAAAGATTTATGAAAATTTTTATATCTATGCTGGATAGTTATATGATTTAGATTGCTTAGTTCGATAAACATTCTCTCTACCCATTTTCTATAACCAAAATCCATGGGAAATGAATCTATACACGTGCAGAGAAAGATGCAAGAATATTTGGGCGGTATTCATACAATTTGTCTTTTCAACATTATTAAAGAGGCAAGGAAGTTTGTCGACATGTCAAATGAAACTCCACAAAGCAGAGAGTTGCAGTCTCTTGCTATTAAGTTAGGCATGAATAGAAAATTTGATATACGACGAATTTAAGTCCTTTCAATTTTGCTTTTCTGTAAAAAGGCAATAGGGATTCAAATCCACTGGAGAGGTGAAATGAAATAAATGGGTAACAGATGCAAAACTGAGATGCTGCTAGTCACCTGCTCTTTTAGCAGTTCGTCAACCATCCACTTGAAGCCATCTTTTCCACTGCTGACCCATTTCTTTCTCTGGTGCATAGTAGTCTGGGGTGAAATGCATGTCTCTCCACTTGTGAAATTGCAGTATGCCTTGAATGCATCGTTTGGAGCACCAAGATTTGGATCGATCCAATATTCGCCTTGAAGATTTAGAGCTAATTTATAGCAAGAAAATTTTTGCCCTTAAGTAGGCATTAAAACCCAACAGGAAAGATTGAAAAATTGTCTCATAGAAATTTGACGATAATAAATGACTTACCACTTTTCAAGTCCGAGAAGCACATTTGCAGGTCACGGCAGGTCTTTCCAGGGTAGGCCCTACTACCGTCTGGTCGCTGCAAGGCTTGAATCTCCAATTCCAAAAGACCAAGATATCTAAACACTCCTTCCCTGTCGAGCTGCCAAAAACAGAGGCTTTACAGAAGGCTTAATCAATGCAATATAAGGACGACATGACAGGCGAATAAGGAAGAATTAAAAATAATTTCCTTTCCTTATGAACATTATCGAAATTGGCTAAACTGGCTACAGCTGAAGGCCAATCTGAATATGGCTAGAGATAATCTTCATAACAGTTAATGGATCGGCCAAGACTGTTTAATTTGTCATTCCATTCTAGAACGAAATTTTCATAAGCATGAAAACAACTGCGAAAGTTAACTACAGTGAACGAAATACATTCCTAGTCTTACCTTTGGTGTTTCGTTCTCTGAGCTGCTATCTTTGTCAACTGTTCTTCCACTGTAATATCTTTGCTGGAACTGTTGTTGGTAATATCCTTGATATGCTTGCTGGTATGCGGGGCCTTTCTCTGTTCGCTGATTTCCGATCAACTGCCCGAGACTCCCTGATAGAATGCCTGAAGAGCCTGGTAGCCCAGGGGGGCCTGAAGGTCCAGGGGGCCCGGGGTAACCATCTTGACCACTTCTGCCTCTTCCTCCCTCATCACCAAGCCTTCCTTGGTTACCAGGTAAGCCACCTTCCCCTGCTTCTCCATCAACACCAGGTCTTCCACGATATCCTTTTGGACCCTGAATGTTGATAGGAACATAGTGATGCAGCTTGACCGCTGTTTTAAATCCACTTTCATCGCAGAAAAGTTTCGGTTTGGAACCGCGAAATTCAAAGCAAAACATAAAAAAATTTAATCTACAGCCAGCAGTGTAAACGGCTGAAAGGCGTTCTTCATATTATCAAGACGAACTTTCATGAGCCTGCTGGCTAAAACAAGCCAAGTATACATGCCTTTCTCGTTTAAAGTTACATATAATTTTACAATGTAATATTAGGGGGTTTCGATTTTTGTAACGAGGATTTTCGATGCACTTCAAAATGAGGATTTAAATGCTATTTGAAATAGGGATTTCAATGCCCTGTGGATGTATGCTCATGCTTTGATTAGAAACTTGCCTCACAGGATAGGCATCCTATCTTTAAAACTACAATGAATTCTAGCCAAGAGCTCAACTTACCGAATAACCAATTTTACCAGGTTTACCATCATTCCCTTGGTCACCGACTTGTCCACGAAGGCCTCTTTGCCCTCGGCCGCCTTTAAATCCACGCCAACCTTTGTCTCCTTTCCCACCTTTCGGTCCACGGAAACCCTTACTTCCTTTTACTCCATTTCGCCCAGGGAAACCTCGGTCACCAGCAGCGCCAACACTTCCTGAAGCCCCCGGTGAGCCCTGGAAGAGAATATTGAAGATAAAAGAAATCTTTGTGGGTGAAAACTTCCAGAAGAGGGGGGGGGGGTGGATTTTAACAAAGCAACAAACCAATAAATTTCATGATTTAGAGTCTATGATTTTATGATAAATTATGTTAATAAACCAGATATATACATAATAAATTCACTATTCCGTCGAATAAATAATTGGACGTAGCCGACTGCAAAACCCACTTACTTATTCACAAAACATTTTATACAACGAATATGAAAGAAATAGCCCTATGATAATAAAACTAGGAGAATTCAATATCTTTTTGGAACAATCAAACAAGCCAAAGTTTGGTAGTGAAATAAGTCTTAATGAGTTAAAATTATATTTATCGCTCCAAAAAAATTATCAGAGAGAAAAAAACCTCACCGCTTGACCCGGGGCACCCATGGCGCCTTCCTCTCCCATAAGTCCGGGTCGACCCGGGCTTCCTTGTCTGCCCGGATATCCAACAATACCGGGGTCTCCAGCTTCACCCTTTCCCCCTCGCTTTCCGTGAGTTCCGGGAGCACCATCTTCACCAGGCGATCCCTAGATTGAAAATTAAGTATAAATCATTCAAGGAAGAGATAGTGACTCGAAATTATCTCTCAAAATTTGCTTCTTATCTTTGTTCTGAAAACGAACAGATGCTTTAATGAAATACTTTTTCCAATTCAAATATGCGACGAAAACAAAACTGTGCACAGGAAAGTTGAACGGGAAAATGTTGTGTAAAAGGGTGAAAAATTTTCATGCTGATTTGTTCGTGTTGAAATGTGTGAACAGCAATAAAATATTTCGCTTCAGAAATACTCAGTACTATGAATTCTAAGGACTTTCAAATTGGTTTTTGCTTACAAAGTAAGATGCCTTAACCAAAGGGAGAAACAATCTATTTGTCTGTCCAAAAGGTACAAAAAGTAGGTTGGAGAAACACAAGAAGCAAAAATAACCTAAACACTGGTCTAATCAAATACATACTTCTGTTCCAGACTGTCCTGGAGGTCCGGCTGGTCCCGCCGGTCCAACTGCTCCCTAGAATTAAAGTAGACAAACAATAATATAAGGTTATCGACGTAAAGTTCAGCCGCATTTAGACCAACAAGCTGAGAAAATCACAGCTCATCGGGTTGTTTCAATACAATTAAGAGCGGGCTGTGCTGGCAGAGCGCATCGATCTAGACCGATGGAACTTAATATGGAACTTAAACCAAATATTGTCGTATGAGTCTCAGTACAAGAGGATGAAACATTAATACAGCATCGATGCTAAAATAAGACATAAGCATTTTAATAATCTCAACTCCACAGCAGAACTTTATTTTACTAAAATAAAGATATTTTACTAAATTTGAGAAATCCACTTCAGGTAAAAGTTAGTTTAGATCGGACGAAGATATATTGGTGGGGAGAGGGTAACATTCTGGTAAAATACTTTGCAATGCCATTCTATGATTTTGGAATGGCAACACATTGCCAAAATTAGCAGTTAAAGTTTCCTGTTAGCAGTTAAAGTTAACCTGGGCGTTCTCTTGCTAGTAATTGGAAGTTTTTTTGAAACTATAAGAAAATTTTGTCGTCTTTCAAGTTACCAAATCGTGAAATAAACTACAACAGGTGCGATAAATAAAAACGGACTCACCACTCGTCCTTTATTTCCGGGGGTTCCAGAAATTCCATTTTTTCCAGAATCTCCTTTAATTCCTTGAATTCCAACGGCTCCGACCATTCCTGGTGGTCCACTAACTCCCTTTGAAGAAACATACAATTTGAATATCGCACGGAAAGAGGGCTAGTAAGACGATGTGGTAGAAAAGCATTTCATTTTCATTCGCCATGCCTATGAAATATGCCTGAAGTTTGATGAACAAAATAAATTCTGACGCTCAATCTAACCCCATCTTACAGGGAATAGCGCAGCAAACATTTACTAGACACGGTTGGCCAAAAACGCAAGAAAGATTTTGTAAGACTCACCCTTGAACCTTCCATTCCTCTGGGACCTGCTTCTCCAGAAGCTCCTTGAGCACCCTAAGGCAAAATTGAAAAGAGTTGTCCAGAATCCCGATTTTGAGTTTTAAAGAGAAACGAAATTTTGGAGAATTACCTTCTTCAATCTATATTTGAACATGTGCAAATTCGTACAAGATTATTAATGAACAGATACTAAAGAAAAATTTTGAAAAATCTTTTCACCTGAGGTCCTTCATCCCCTGGCTCACCATTGCTACCTGTTCTGCCATTTCTCCCCTTGAAAAGAAGCAAGAAATGTTTTTTATAAAAGCAAAAAAGACTCTGCAAAAAGAGTAACAAAACACAAAGGATGGTTCAAATATTTCCTCTCAAATTTTAGCAAGTTTAATCGATGGACTTACTGGCGATCCTGATGTTCCAATTGGTCCTGGACTGCCTGGTTCACCCGAATATCCCTTCAAACCAGTCTTTCCTGGAGCTCCACGGGATCCTGGTGACCCAGTTTCACCCTAAAAGTTGGTAAAAACATGAAAAATGGTCATTGACTATCCTACTTGCGTGTCACTTAGGCGATAAATAAATTTTTCTTAGCATTTAACATGTCGCGACTAAACATTGCTTGGCCAGAAAAGAAGGATTTTAAAACTGCTGTATAAAAGATTTTCTCAACCAAAACCACGTGAGCCTTTAAAATTAAATTCCATCCTAAAAAATTCTAAGCAAAACGGTACATGGATACCAAAACAATCGTCAAGGGGGTGCTAACAAGCCCTCATTTTTGTTTCGGCTAGCCAGTGTTTTAAATTTAAAAAAAATTCAAACAAAACAAGGCATTTTCAAACAGCAGCACAGACTGAAACTCATTTGATGACGTCAGTTTTGCAAAGCTTGTGGCATACCTGCATTCCTTCGGGGCCGGGAAGTCCAATATCACCTTGCCTTCCAGTGATACCCTACGAGTATTAGAGAATACGAAGTAAGGATTGATTCACTATCAACAAAAGACTGGTACAGTATTAGAAGATATGTCATATGTTTGGCAAATTTCGAATAAATTTGCAATAATATGATTCTTTATTATAAATACTCACAGGACATAAAAATCGCACTGAAACTTTTGCAAAAAACACCGGATATAAACAAAGGATATTGCAAAAATTTTGGCAAAAACAGACAGAATGTTATCAATGCTAAATTCGAGGTGACGTAGGCTTCAACATAAAATAAACATCCCACAGTAACTTTGATGAATAAAAACGATTGCGATGGTGAAATTCTAGACATGTCAGTTTTCCTTTAATTTTGATTAATCACTAAAATTCCCCTAATTTTATGCTGTAGAAAACTATGGTGTAGTTATGCAATGCAACAAGTCAATATTGACAGGGGTGTAACCTAACACACAATATGAGAGGCATTGACAAACACAGAAAGGAAAACGTCAAGAAACTTAGTATATTTACAGGGGAGCCATTGGATCCGGTTGAGCCCTTCTCGCCTGCTTCTCCAAGTTGACCCTTTGAAAATAGAAAAAAGAGATGATGCTTGATAACGGTAACTTTTAATTTGCTTTTAGTTTAAAATATCAGCTTTGCATTTAATCTATTTCAAAATTCGATCTCACAATAAACTGGATTCTCGTCGTCGCTTTGCTTTGTTTCCTTGCGTATTACCTTTTATCTAAACTCACTATAAGATTCGTGGAATCTGGCGGACAGCCTGTCTAGTGTATCCTCTTTTGAACATAAATGATATTAAACCCAGTTTTGACGGGGTTTAGTCCCTCTTAAGCAGGTTCTATTCATCTTCATTGTCAGATCAAAACGCTCACAATTACTCTTACATACATAGCTTGTCTGCTTTATAACATTCACAGAATTCACAGAGTCACTGAATGAATGTCGCTGAATGAGCAGGGACAACATGACTCCTGACTATTTCGTATATTTTGAAAGTTCAGTAAAATTTCCTAAATCTGTCGTTTATAACTGTAACTGGATCATCAAATGCCAAACATTTCTAGTACAAAAGTAATACAAAAAGCTAGTAGGTAATAAAACTATAAACCGCATACCACAATACCCCCCGGTCCTTGAGGACCTGGCTCCCCAGGAGCACCACTTTCTCCCTGTAACAAAATTTGAGAGTTTATTAAAAACAATGCAATAGATTCACTTAGTAACGAGGAAGTATCGAAAAAAGCTAGGTCGTGGTTTTATTTTGCTAAAACTTTTGTCGATGTATAGTTATATATTCCTGACACAAACTCATTTTTCCATAATAAATATTGCAAGAGTATTTTCATAGTTTTCAATTATACTAAGGAAACATAAAAGAGGTATGTAGCTTAATGGCGAGCGGCAAAGTATTTCGTCTAAACAAGTCTGGTACATGTATCAATGCAGAGGTTGATATAAACACACCTTATCTCCGCGTTCCCCACGAGCTCCCTTTTGTCCAGCAGATCCATCTGGACCCTAAAATCGAGTATTTGAAGCATATCAAAGAACATGTCAAATCACCATTTCATTTTACTAGATAAACTGGAAAAACAGATAGTCAAAACATATCAGCTGTAATCAACATTGAAGCTAAAAAATACTTCCAAAAGACACGGGTTTGTAACTTCTACTTCTTACACCCATGGTGAACTACATCAGCCATGAGTTATACTTGCTTTCATCCCTCTAACTGACATGATCCTACCTTAAGAATTGACATTTATGATGAATTCTTTTATCTTACCCTAACTCCAGTTTCTCCAAATGGCCCTCTTGGTCCCTGTTGTCCTTTACTTCCCTAAATAAAAACATAGATATAAGCAAAGTTCAGTATGAAATGTCTTTAGCAGAAAAAAAAGTTTTGAGACAAAATCATGAAACAGAAGTGAATAATAATACTTCCAGATATAATAAAAGATTTCTGGTTTCTACTTACAGCGGGACCACGTTTTCCTAAGAGGCCAGGAGATCCCAACCTTCCTTGCGTGCCCTTTGGGCCAGATTCTCCTTGCATTCCTTTGACTCCACGTGGCCCGTCGCTACCACGTTTGCCATCTTGACCATTTTCACCCCGCTCACCCTTCATGCCAGATGTTCCCTAAGAAATCAAGTCAGGAGATAAAATGACTGTACATACGGAGACTGTAAAGCACATTCCCGCATAAACATACGTACATCTTAGTGTGTACCTCTCCAGCCAAAAATTTTATTAATTCTTATAAACATAGAACAGATTCATAAGCTATAATACTGAAAAACTGTCCGTTGTTTGACGAGAAAAGGAAAGAAATGCGTCCATTTGACAACAGTCTGCTTGATTGAAAATCGTTAAGCGTAAGAAATCTTCAGAAAACAATCACTGCATCTGAGCCCATGATATTTAGCCTTGTTTGGTTCGAAATAAATAAAATAGATACCATGATTCTAACTCAAAGTTGATCATTTTAAAAACGATTGGGAACTGTTTAGCCGTATAATGTAAGCAGTGGCGGACACTTGGTCAAATATTGGGGGAGCAAGCCTATTGTTTTAATAAGATGACGTCACATTTCCCATTGTTTTAGAACAAAAGACCATTGTTTTCTAAAGTATTGGGGGGCGGTCACCCCCCCCCTCGCCCCCCTCGTGTCCGCCACTGAGTGTAAGTTGAGATTGGCCTACTGAGCCGTACACAGTAAAGTGAAACGATATAGTTCAGGGTATTCAATGAGCACAAATGCAGCAATAAGTCAAATGTTCAGCTTCCCCGTGGTTGAATATAACGTTGCATGCCCGACCGTCCAAAACTTCGAGTTACTCCAGCAAAAGTATGAATGTTTTTAATGAGCCTCCAGACAATCCCCATCAGAAATATCCATTCACATACAAAGATCTTCCCTAAATCTCTCATACCTTTTCTCCTTTTGCTCCATTTAGACCTGCCAATCCAGTTGCTCCGTTTTTTCCTTGTGCTCCCGGACTTCCTGTTTGTCCAGTTCGACCAACAGATCCTCTTTCTCCCTGTAAAACAGTAGATGATTGAGAAAAGGTACGATTATTCAACTAACATACTGTAATTCTTCGATTAAACGCCACCTTCTTTTAAACGCCCCCTCGAATAAAGGCCCCTTATCTTAAAATATCTTAAAATTCAATAAACGCTTCCTCTATTAAACGCCCCCTAGAATAGACACCCCTGTCTAAACGTATTCGAAACACACAGAACAGTACTACAATGATTCTTTAGCTTTATTTCGTGAAAAAATAAGAAAATTTACGATATATATACGCCCTTCTTTCTAAATTTCAACGTTACAATGTGAAATTTGCCTTTCTTTTCAAAAGTTCCTTCTCTAAAACTTCCGAGTAGCATTTATTACTACTGGATGCAGACTTATTTAATTGCTACTCAAAGTTTCACGCTATGTGCGATCATCATTAGATGTTTTTTAAACATATTCCCTAGGAAGAGTGAACAAATTCAATAAACGCTCCCTATTTTAATTGCCCTGAAATATAAAAAAATAATAAACGCCCCGGGCGTTTAATCGAATTATTACGGTAATTGCAAAAGACGGTGAAGAAACTGATGAGAAATGAGAGCAATAACAAAGTACAAAAAGTAAGACCAAAATATAAAAAATTAGCATCCAGATTATTTCTATAAACAATAGCAAATAGGAAAAAAACAATCTCGTGGAAAACTGGAATATCCCGCTATTGTGAGCTCTGCTTATCATGAATGTCTCAAATTCCGGTCTCTTGAATGCTCCCTGGGCAACTAAGACCCGTAATCACGAACTTTCCTCTTGGTCCAGACAGAAATCGTAATAGCAGCATTCCATTGTTAATATCCGTAGAACCACAGTGTGCAAATAAAATTGAGTTGAAGTGAAAGACAGTAGTAGATGTCTCGACGCTGTACAGCAAACGCTAGCTGGTTTCATTTCAACACAACGACAACACGCAGTGTTCTTGGAATACCAAAAAATGGCAAAACTCACCGGGCGTCCATCTCTACCAGCTTCACCTTTCTCTCCAGGCAGTCCACGCGGCCCCTAAAATGCAAAAATCTGCTTTAGAATTGGATTAATGGGCGAAGAGGAATTACACTGGAGTAGGGGATGCACAGAAACCGGTGCAACAAACATCCAGGAATAGTCAAATTTCCGCGACAAACCACCCGGTCAC
This sequence comes from Rhopilema esculentum, assembly GCF_057945365.1. NCBI lineage: Eukaryota > Metazoa > Cnidaria > Scyphozoa > Rhizostomeae > Rhizostomatidae > Rhopilema > Rhopilema esculentum. The sequence goes on from NC_142830.1 coordinate 9,518,120, forward strand.
TGGATGATTTCACTACCGACTTATGTGTAATGATGTATTTTGACGTCATTCACCAGTGTTATTTCTTTTGTACAGCAGCGGTAAAGTGGGGGAATTAAAAGCAGCTACGCGCGACGCCTATCGGAGATACTTGGAAAATTCTCGGTCAAAAAGTGAATCTCTGCTCGTAAGAAGACGAATCCATAAGTTACAGGATTTAACAACAGCAGCCTACCGTGAATCTCCGAATAAGCCCTCCCGTTAGATACTGGGGGTTAATTCAGGCCGGTGCTTTTCTATCGCCATTGCACGTTTGGAATTGTATCGTGTGCTTAATCACGTCTTACTCGAGTCTAAATCACAGCTGATCACGTTAAATAGCACTTACCATTCTTCCGATTTCTCCAGGCAAGCCTCTGGCTCCCCTGGTTCCCTAAAATGATAAATGTTGAAATTGAATAACAGCCTCATGTTTCAATTTGAAAACCCAATGAATTGTTATTATTTCTTCAGAATAAAGTGATTTTACATATACAGTTAGATTTGGATTAAAACTATACCACCGAACGATTTCAAGGCATTAACTTCTCAAGTTCATGTTTCTGTACAAACAGACGCATTGAGTGTCTTGCTTTGCACTTTGTGGAAATTTTTTAAAAACCAATTATCCATAAAAGACAACCTGCACACAAGGCATAATGAGTGGTATGACGAGATTGGTGACAATTTTCTAACCTGACTTCCTTGTTTACCGTCATCTCCAGGATCACCGTCCTGTCCAGGATCACCCTCTCGTCCTGGTGGCCCGACTGGACCAATGGAGCCAGGAGATCCCTGTTAATGACACAAACAGAAATCAAGAAAGTGACTTAGCATGCAAGAAGAAACAATGTTGCTGTAAGCCTCTTCTTCTTTTGATGTAATGATGTAATGATGTTTGCATCATTTCTTAATGTGTATAAAGCATTAGTACTGACAAGATTACTTTTGACAATTTTGAGTATATTGATCTATGGCTATCTTTTCAGATAATACAATCAATATATTTTACAATTAAAAATTTTAAAACAGGTTTATTAAGTAATATCTAAATGAAAGCTCTATCAAAATGTGTAAGAAACACGCACACAGTTATAAACATACATTAAACGTTCTTTGACATTTCAAGTGATCGTCTACAGATTCTTCAAACTTAACCTTGTTACTGTCCATCCAACATGGCAGAGGAGACAATAGCAAACTTGACAAAAATATCAAGGAACAGATTTCAAAAAGAGCTGCGCAAAAGACGTTCTTGACGTTCAAAAGAAGCAAAAGACGTTCTCAGATTCAGACATTATTGGAAAAACTCACTTTTGAACCAGTTTCACCCGTTAGTCCAACTGGACCTGTTTGTCCACGATCTCCTGGCCGTCCACGAGGTCCTATTGACCCTTCCGGACCAACAGGTCCAATATCACCCTGTGACAAGGTAATACTCATTAAAAAAAGAAAAGACAGCAAATAGAAACAAAATGTATCGTACAATGACATTATTGATAGCAATGCTCATTCAAAGGGTAACCTTTTCGCAATACATTAGACTTATAAAAACATCACACAAAAAGGAGACTGAAAAAATCTTTTAGAATCCACTTGTCTATTAGTTCCAGCTCAACGTTGGACCAAAATCAGCCATCACAATTTTGTGAATGGGCATTCTTTTTAACCTTTCATTTGCAATACTTTGCAATACCAACAAACAACTTTTTTCAATTCCAATTTTTCAGTTTAGCCAGTTGTTTATTAATTAAACATAACAAGCTATAAAAAACGAAACAATCCAAACCAACCACAGGAAAAATATTTGTTAAAGATCATTAGGAGCAAAAACAAGATTTTATTTGAAATCTTCAAAATGCATAACCATTACCTTATCTCCTTTTGCCCCTAATCGTCCTGGTTCACCACCATCTCCGTTTGTCCCTCTTGTACCTTTTGGCCCATCCAAGCCAGGGGCACCTCTTTTGCCACTTGGACCATGGGTACCTTGTACACCAGGCTTTCCATCTAAACCAGGATTCCCCTACAAGAAATGAAATCTCTTTTTACCTTTACTAGAACCTGAACTTTGGTGCATAAGAGGACTTTCGGTATCTTTGCAGACAGGCATGACGTTAATTTACATCGAAACGAACATAGGAAAAACGTGGAACGTGCAACATGGAATAGCCAGAAAAAGTAGTACACACTCAAGAAACGCCTTAAAAACAAAAGAAATTCAGGAAAAAGAAAACCAGCACCTTGGTTTTTTAGTTAGAAAGTTTGTAAAATTTCGTCTCGCAAGTAACTTGTGAATTCTTAATATTTGAAAAAACCATAGAGTGCTTGCAGAGGTTTAAAGATCGGTAAAAGCAGGAGACAGAAGTACTGAGCATGAATCACTTAAAAGAGAGAAAAAATTGCTAATTACCACTACTCCGCTTTTCCCATCAACTCCGGCCTGGCCAGCTTCTCCTTGATCACCCTAGAAAATAACAGTTTAATAACACACGTCTTTTATATAATCAAAAGGCAGTCTGTCCCCTATTTTGCTCGACGTTTCTTTTCACTAGAGTGAAATCCATGCCCTGCTGAGCTTGATCGATAATTAGACGATTTAAACCAATCAGAGACAACTTTGATTCCAGCGCTTCGGAATCAAATAACTGTGTTCCCGTTGTAGTGAAGCTGTGGTTGAAATAAATTTTGTTACCTGTTTGGTTTGTGCGAAAAATACGTTAACAGCAAAATGAAATTCTTCTATGACCATCATTCAGTTCCGGTAATTAAATCTACTCGCCATTTTCGTCGGCTCTTCGCTCGCAGTTTCAAATACCGTTCACTATGGCTGCTAGGCTAGCCAGTGCGAGCAGGGTAATGCGTTTAGGCAGGGCAACCCATGGTTCATATTGACCAATCACTGAGGGGACAGATTCCCTTTAAAAAGACAATTTTTTCTGTAATTCAACATCCAATGGGCAGTTATCTAAATTTTGGGTGCTCGGAATACAACAAACCACGGTACTTCACACCTGCTCTACGTAATTCAAGGAATCCATTCTCGACATAAATGTGTCACATGCAACAAAAAGAAGTCGAAAATTGCTCTATACAGCTTCTCTCAATAAGAGTCTTCTGCGATTTATACAGGGTTCAAAATGGCACATAAACTGACAAAATGGCAAAAAAATTCGGGGTTAAAATACGGGACTTATAATGGTACACAAATTTTAATTCTGAAAAGTAACAGTGCATTATGTGTTTTACTGGACGAGAATATGCTGAGTATATGATATAAAAATTGCTTACCATTGGTCCTTGAGGTCCCGTATCACCGTTTACACCAGGGGCACCCTGAAATACAAGTTTACGTAAACATATATATATATATATATAATAGAATTAATTTTGGAAACTTAATGTTGAGAAATGTACAAACAGTTTTTTTCTAACTTCCTGTAGAAAGATTTCATGAATCATTTGCGTGTAAATATCATCAACGAATTTCAAGTTACTTCGTACACTCAATATCATTGGAAGAATATTTAATTTTATACTCTATAGAGATATTTACCACTACTAGGCCATAGGCCAACTTACAAAAAAAGTCGATTGCTGGATTGAATCAAAGTTTTATTTAAAAAAAAGTAACCAGCAATATATTTGAAATGACTGTTAACACATCCAAGAAATCTCAACTCACAGCTGACCCTTTGCGCCCCGACAATCCAGACAGTCCTCGCTCACCTTGGGCACCCTTAAAAATAAAACACAAAAAATTAGCATTCCCATTTCTGTTTAGTTATCAAAGAATTATAGCAGCTACAACGAGATTTGAAGTCTTGTTCGTCGTTGCTACGCAACTTAGTCAAATTTTCCAAGAATAAACTTGCAGCAATATAAATCTGCAACGTATAGAAATCCTTTCTCATTGCAGTTGAAATATTAAAGCAGCAAATGACCTAAGGTCATGAATAAAAAATGGACCAGCGAGTGATTAAAAATACCAAAGCTGCCGAGATGGAGGCAAGGGGGGGGGGCAGGCAGGGACCTCAAGGTTAAGGGGGCATTGCAAAGTAATGAATCCCGTGTTAAAAATATAATTAATAGAAAGTGACCAAAGTATGCCTAAAAATTGTAAAACGTCTTGAAATATTGAAAGAAATATTTTGAGATATAAAGACGAGCTGCAAGAAATATTCTGAGATCTATTTTAAGCTTAATTAATGGGCGTGGTCCCAAAATTGTCTTCTTTTTCGCTCGCAGCTCGTCTTTAGGTTTGTCCCAAGGCCTCCAATGAAACCTCGACGAAATAAACTAAAAGGCATGAAAGAGTGAAAACTAAGGCTAGAATGAAAAAAGGCTAGAATGAAAGTAAAAAAGGCTAGAATGAAAACTAAATTTTATCATCGATTAGCATAAATTGATGTTTAATTTATATTATTTCATTCGAACCAAATTTTATCTAGTCGTAATTATCATTTCTAATAAGAAGTTTAATGATACCTTTTGTCCTGGAACCCCCGACCGTCCTTGGTCACCAGGCAATCCTCGAGCACCCTAGAATGATGAAAATAGCATGACAAACTATCCTGACTTCAAATATTTTCGATATTTATACTTTACATACGATTTAAATCTCAAACTATATGAATAACTAATTTGTAATTTTCTCAATATATTATATTGCTAAATTCTGATAGCGCTAAAATGACGAAACATAGGGTTTGCATGTTAAAGAAAGAAAAATAAACATATTGTCGAAAATTTTACTTTTCTCAAACTTTCAAGTACCGAAAATCACGAAAGATATTGACCTAAAACTTTGACAACTCTATCTTATGAATAATATCAAAAGTAAAAAAGAACAAAACTGGAAGACATGACTTGACTTGCACTTTTTACCCTTGCATGACCTCATGGTGTCACGGATGAAATCAAGTCTGTTCACAATATATATGCATTTTAAATTAATATAGGAAATAATGTGAAAAATCAATTATTTCAAATGAAAACACAAATACAAACTGAGCCAAAATAGGAAACTACGAATTCGGGACTTACTATCTTTCCTTGTAATCCAGGTTCGCCGGCAGGACCACGAGCTCCGCTTCGACCCTAGAAAATTGGGTGTTAGCAATTACAATTCAAGAATAAAGTTGACAAGTAGCAAAGCAGTGTCATGAATTGCATTTCGGCAATAAAATCTAGAGTGCATGCTCTTGAATCCAACTTCTCACCTCAAGATAGCTGTAATGATCATCTTCTGATAAGAAAACCAAAACTTAAGATGCATCAATTAAGTGAAGCTGAGGAAACTGTTTTTTGGAGGCTCGTTTAAAAAAGAGCTGTTTAAAATGCTAGGATTTCTCTGTAATACGGCTACTATATAATGCAGCTTGTATTCAATGATTTAACACTAAGTAGAAGGACAAAAGAAAATAAAAACAAATAACTCATTACTGTTTTTCCTATCCGTCCAACTGACCCAGAAGGACCCGGTGCTCCAATGTCACCTTCGGCACCTTTGATGCCTTTTGGTCCAGAAGCTCCTTTCCCTCCAGGTTCTCCCTACATATACAAAATGAACATCAGTTCAAATAAAAATATCAAATTACTGTCCATATCTGTCGGCGTTGAGCAACGCAAAATGAAAGAAAAAAAGCTGATGGATCTGAGAATAGTTTTGTACAATATGAATCGCTTAATGTTAAATATTTCGTTCATAAATGAATGCAAATAAAGTAAAAAATTTGAATGATACTGTCAATTAAGAAATGAATACAAATTGTCGTAGTAAAGCAGCGTAAATCCAGATTTTCACCTGAGGTCCTGGATTTCCTAAAGAACCAACTGATCCTCTTGGACCCTGCAAACGTGGAAAAATAAATTAAAACCGAATTCCGACACTTCAAGGATAACCAAAAAAAATAAATCTTGATTTAGATCAAGACAAGCCTTTTTAACTGTTCATGCTTTCTCAGGCTTTTTCGAAAGGAGGGTGTAGCAGGATTAAATCAGTATTTGAATTATAAATTAATTGCAATTTTTTGGCTGGAATCACTTCAGCTAGAATGAAAAATTTAAATGTAGGTATTACCGTTTGTCCTATGTCACCAACAGTTCCTCTTTGTCCTCGAGGGCCAGGGTCACCCTAGGGAAAAAGAGACTTTATAAGCAGCAGAATAAAAGCTGGTAATGAGTTGAAAGCATTAATAAATAGAGTTGTCAACTATTTTACTCCAACGCAGGCAAGGTCAGCATTATATTGCCGACCTCAGATAAATTTAAGTCGGCAATGCCGATGTATATGAGTCGTATATAGTCGTATATATGCCAATGTATATAGGTTGAAAAATGATAGCTAAATTTTTTCAAAGGGTCCATTCATTTATGATTTATGAAAAAGGGAACGGGGTAGACCGAAATCAAGACTTTTAAGACGTTTTTCTAGACACTTACAAAACAACAAAGTCTGTGAGAACACCAAAAAACATTAATCTAGGAGTATGAGGAATCGAAAATGCGAAGTACCGAATAGCCAACATGCTAATTGACCAATTTAGAAGAGGATTCAAAAAGCTGGCTTTGCAAATAGTTGGCATGCCGAAAGTGAAAGATTGCAAAGAAAAGCTGAAATTGGGCGTATCTGGATTGGCATTTAGGCTAGCAGTGCCGAAGGCCGACCTTGATTAAACGAGTTGAGTAGTTGTCGACAAGAATCCACAAAAGCAGACGAAGGTCAAATTGTTTGGACATCTCTAGTTTTGGCTGAAAAAAAACTAGGCTATAGGGACAAGGAGTTCTACAAAAAAATAAATATTAAGAAAGTTAGATTAACCAATACCTGACACTACGTTTTATGTAAGACCAAAAAAGAGTTATTCCCATACCGTTGCACCTTTGCGTCCTTGTTTTCCACGGCGACCACGATTGCCAAGATCTCCTATTTGTCCTTTAGGCCCTGCTGGACCAGCGGGTCCGCGTTCTCCGGTTTCACCACTACCACCTGTTGGCCCAATGTCACCTCTGTCTCCTTTTGAACCAGTTGCACCAATTTCACCCGGCGGACCTGTCAAACCTCGAAGTCCCTTAAAAGGAGGAAAACGCCTGATAAGTTTGAAATAAGAGATGTCATAGGATGAGAACTGAATGCTTCCTTGAATCGGACAAATTAGAACTAGAATGAGATCAAGTCTTCCAGCAACATCTAAACTTATCAAAGTGTCTCGGGTAGTCTTCATGGTAATAATGAAAATGGAAGAGATTTCCTCAGTCTTGAACAACAGAAATGCTTTAAGGTAACGAGCATGCTCAAACATCATATATTTTGATGATTCAGAATATCATAAAAGTTAGTTTAATTCGTACAATGATTATCACAACTATTGAAATGTATAATTGCGAGGTATGCCTTCTTGGTACCGCTGTACCGCAAAATACAAATGAAAATACAAATGGAAACAACCCTGAGTTAGCGTGTAAAACAAAACAAACAAAAAGACACCTTTAATAAATAAGCTAAAGGTTTTTTTCAGAAATCAAAGCTACGACGTCTTTGGAGAAAATATTCTTCGATCAAAGTTTTAGTCTTGAATACATTAATATGCTAGGCCCTATCTCTGCTGAGTTCATCCCGTAAGGCCTGGCTTCCTTTTGCGAGTTGCTTTTTCTCGTTTGGCACTTTCTCTCCTGGCTATATATGCTGCTGCATCTAAATAGCTGTAGCAAGTTATGCAAAAGTTCCAAGACGACTATTTTGGTCGAAATAACAGAAAATTTATCAAGACATAATTATACAGATATAAATAGCAAAAATTTCTTTGAAGTTTTCTAAAAAAATATTGGTGTTTAAGTTTTAACTGACGCCGGATGGCTTCACTAAAGTGTTTCAAATTTCTATGACCATGTCCTTTACAACGCTGTTACAATTAATTATTTGTCACGCCAGTGCAATACTTTTCGAATGCAAGTGTATGTAATCAAAAAGAGTAATGTCAGTCCGCCTTACCGGTACTCCCCGAACACCTGTGGCTCCTGGCGCACCTTGTTCTCCTATAACACCCTGTTTCCCTGGTTTTCCAATTGTACCTCTTGGGCCCGTGGGTCCCTAACAAACAAAACCTTCAAATAGCTATATCTAGCTAAGATACAAACACATATACCAAAAAGTTAAATCACAGATACGAAGATGTATTTCAGATACTTTATTCCACAGCTGCTTCAAATGTGATAGAAAAAGATTGTGAAAATGTTCAGCATTGACTGATTCTTGATTTAAATTCAGTATATATTGATATAACCAAACTTTTGATGCCTTCAGACGTGAATTTAAAATACTGAATTTTGGAAGATAATTAAAGCTTGAAAGATGTTATCTGAATAAAACAGGCACATCTTGCTGAAAACTGCTTAAAATATCCATCTTAAAAATATAAACATTAGGCTTGAACACCAAAAAGCAAACTTTTTAAATTCTTTTCTACATCGTTTTAAATCTAATGTGATGATATCAACGTAAAACACATCAATATTTTGCCACTTAGGTGTCCGTGTTAGTCAATTTAATGTAACTTAGCAACAGGGTAGTGGAGGGTGTAGTAAAGCTGTACTGTTAACTTTGTGAAAGTATTTCAAAACATATTGCTGGGATGTCTTTCCTGTTCCGAAGAGTCATATTTTTATTGTATTTATTCATATACTTTTTCTTTCTCAACAAAATTTTGAAATGGAGTATTGTATTTGAGATTGTGTTTGGCATTAATATAATATAATACAGGGGCGGCCCCTTGGTCAAATATTGGGGGGGGGGCAGGCATATTGTTTTAATAAAATGACGTCACATTTTCCCAATGTTTTAAAACAAAAAACCATTGTCGTCCAAAGTATTAGGGGCAAAAGCCCCCACGCCCCCTTCTCACCCCCAGGTGTCCCGCACTGCTATAATATGAGGGTTACTATGAAATGCACTTTGTGCAAAAACTTCAATTAAACAATTGCAGTAGGTAGCATGAAAAAATAATTATAAAATGAAGAAAGTAACGAGAAGAAATTTACTTACAGTGGCTCCTTTACTACCAGCAACACCCGGTTCACCAGCAGTTCCATTGTCGCCATCTTCTCCGGCTACTCCTTTAATACCCTTCGTCCCTTGATCACCCTGTAAAATAGCACAACAGTTGTGTTAAAGATCTTTCTTGCAGCTTAGATTCAATAGGTTCTCTTATAACTATCTTTATTATCATTTGTTAATTATAACGAATTCATACAGGAAACCTCTTCGCTGATTGAAGTATGGGCTAATCAGTTATATCTATAACATCTATCGCGAAAAAGCCAAATGTAAAAAGCATTAAACTGGAGATTCTTTCACATTTGCAAAAAAAGTTAAAAAATCATCTGTCATTTTCAATGATTTTTTTCAGAAAGACCTCCTGAAGGACACAGTTTACCTTGAGTCCTTTAAAACCTGGAGCTCCTGTTGAGCCTGGGGCACCAATAACACCCTAAAATAAAGAATTTTAAGAAAATAAAATCAGCTCTACGCTGTCAAGAAAAGAGCAATCATTAACATAACATCAAAAACAAACAATTCCTAATTCACCTTACATCATATGAGATTTAGGGCATGAAAAGAAAAAAGGTTTCCCAAACCCTGCTATTGGCTAGTTTGAAATTTTTCAAGTACTGTAATCTGCCACATTCAATGTCCAACAACATTCACCACTTTTATCAACATAAAGTGAAAGAGCTTTCCCCAACTGAACCCTCCTCTAAAAGGACAAAAATTCAATACGTTTCCCACTCATTTATTTGAAAGATTGAAGGCGTGGTCTTCAAAATATTATTGTCCCTTGACATATTTTTCTTTTATGCAAAAGTAACATTAAATTCTCCATATGTAGCAACAAAAACTGTACGAGCATTGTCACACAAATAACTCAGGTAAAAGCCAACATAAAACCTACAATAGGTCCTGCATCTCCTTTTGGTCCAGCAGTTCCTGGTTCCCCTTGTCTGCCCTAGAAAAATTATACAAGTTAACAGACTTCAGAAGGGCTATATCAGTTAGAATGCAAAGAGAGTCAAGAATTTGTAATTTCACAAAATGCCCTATCTTGTCCTCTGCATAGAGGACTCATATAAAGCTGGCGATTGCTCTAGAAATATGTTCCCCGAGTATACCATGACCAAAGTTTGAAAGAAAAATCTTGTTCAATATATACATGAAAATGTTTTAATCAGATCTATCCTACCTCTTTGCCATCTTTTCCTGGCAGTCCAGGAGGTCCTGGAAATCCTTTGGGACCCTGAACGAAAAGCATTAAGTCTATTAATTCTAACAAATTATGATTAATTACCAATATTTAAATGAATAATATCACTGGGGTGCTATATGATTCATATTTATTTATCAGATACCTTGTACAACCAGGAAAAGCTATGGCTGTTTTGTCTCAATAGTTCAAAAGAAAAAACACTAAGACTGGAAAAAATACAAAAGACAACAGAAGAAAATTGAAGGCAATTGTAGATGAGAGATATAATTACATTTTGATAACAAATTTATGAAAGGCAATGATAAAAATGAAGTAGTGATTAAAACAATATTTGAGCAAGAGCTTAAAATGGAGACAGTACTGTTCCTCACAGTGAGGGTTAAAAATTTACAAACATCTTAACAGGATATTCCAAATAAATATCAAACTAAATATAAAAAAAGAATAAAAAAAGGCCAATGGGTACAACTGCTAGGAAATAACTTGATGTATGTACTTTGAAGCAAATATTGAAGCCTTAAAGGTCAACTCACCAGCTCTCCGCTTGGTCCAATTGGGCCAACTGTTCCAGGCTCACCTCTTTCTCCCTGTGTTAAAGCAATAAAAAATAACTGAATCGTGGAAATTGTGGTTTTCAGGATACTTTATCAAGAATCCATGCAAGGAAAGATTTCCAAGATTTCTAACAATCAACCAATCCTTTATTGCTAGGAGTTCTAACATGCAATTTTACAATACTATACCTTTCCTAATGGACTGCATGGGTCTAATAATGTTAGAAACTGAATCTGGATGTGTTTTCTTTCCAGAAAATCAATTTTTCATAGTTAAATTACAGCTCCTTCTCCAGGATCGAACATTTTAATAGCTTCATTTTCGAAGAAAGCTTTATTCTACTGAAAAAGTTGCTAATACTGATTTGCTGTTTTCTGCCAAATGATAAAGATCTTTACTGATAAAGATAAAGATTTATCCTTTAACAGTCACTTAATTACAAGGTTTACATAAGATAGCACAATAATAAGATGGAACTCACTTGGGGTCCTGGAGCACCAGGCCCTCCTGCTTTTCCCTGAATACCCTGCAGAAATTAATATGAAAACCCATCACATCAAAAGGAATTAATCTTTGCAATAAAATTAAACAGTGGCAATATCAATAGCATGAGAAATTCTAGCATACACTGTTTATCAAGTAATATTTGGACAAAAAAGCAACGTTGATTTGGTTACTGTTCAGTGTTTGTAGTCGACACTAGTTTTTTATGTATCAAAAAATGGCAGGCAGCTTATTTATCTATGTAAAGTTATTGCCTATGTGATTTATTTCCAACTTTGGCTGTATATAAAATATTGCTTGAAAAAAACTATAAAGGGATGCAAAAATTGTCCACCTGGGAATTCACAGCCCACCTGGGAATCATTCAGTAAACTGGGATTCTTCTGCAGCATATCAAGTTATTAATATACAGTCACTTGGTATGATAAGGAACAGTTGCCTGAAACTTGGAGTAAGCATGTACAGCTCTCTCTGCCTATATGGCATCAAGCACTTTATGACAGACTGCAGGCCATACCAGGAATAAATTTGCAGGCATGCAGTAAATCTTACTCCTTGGCAAATCAGGGGGTGCAATGGGGTGCTATTTCTATTTTAGAATACAGAGTATTTATGATTATTTATTGAAAGTGCAAAATGGCCTTAATTAGGCCTGCGTTGGGGAAACAAGGCAGGTGCCAAGGTGTGCATGTGCAATCGCATGCCTTTCCAAGGAGGCCCTGGACAGGTAAATAGTAATCATATGTAAAAATCATATTATTTTTCCCTCAGAGCATGCAGATTTTCTCAAGCTCTCTGCAAGTTTACCTTTAATGAGTATTATCAACAGCTGTTTAAAATTTGATAAAACTGGAATAATGCACAAGACAGTGCAGTGTATGATATTACTTACTGCTGGTCCAATTTTAGGTTGATTGCCAGATTGACCTCCGTTTGGATCAGTCACTGCTCCTACCTCTATTGTGTCACCTGGCCCCGGTCCTTTCTAGAGAAAGTAAAACAGATAATTGAATACTTGACTGCTTGCCTAAAAACCTTTACCATGGTGATAGGTGATTGATCCAAATGCCATTACTGTTTTTGTAAAAAATTGAAGAATGAAAAAACATCAGTGGAGAGGCCAAAACAATAGATAATGCTAAATATCCAGTTTTCAGGTAGAGTTGACCCTTCTCCCTAAAAAACTTCCTTCTTTGAGTTCTTTCCTAAAAACAACTGATTTAATGATAAAATCCGACAAAGAACATACAACAGTTCTCAAAGGCTCAGGTGGCTTGATCTCCTCTTCTGTCTCATTTAATTTTTTACCAGGAGGTCCTGGCTTTCCTCTTCTTCCTTGTTTTCCCTCCCTTCCATTGTTTCCATTGCTTCCTTTGATACCCTTAAAATAAGAATGACAATTACTTGAAAAAGTCTTGAAGAAAAGAAAAACTAATTCCATGCTCAACCTGACCACCAGAGGCTGTGATAATTGCAACCTAGTGATTTTATACTACAGTTTAAAACATAATGAATTAAAATCTCTATGAGAAAGTGTAGATAGACAACACCAAACACAATTTAAAAAGTAGAAAATAGGCTTACCTTTATTCCTGGTTCTCCAGGATCCCCAGGAATTCCTTTTGGACCAGGAGGGCCCTTGAAATAAAAGAGACAAAGATAACAATGTATCTTACAAAAAATCCTTAACTTGAGAAAGCTGGCAAAATTCTTTGTTGCACCATGAGCAAGCTGGGTGCTAATAAGGTTCTGAAAAGACCCTAGACTAGATATTAGCTGCAGCCTTACCATAACAAATTTATATTAGCAAAAATTACGAGACATATCTTTTTACCATGCAAAAATTGTTCTTTTCAACTAGAGCTGGATGTTTTATGGCCATTAATAATTGTTTATAAAGATTTTATCTATCCTTAAGACTGCTGATAAAAGTTTTAAGGTGATATACATATACAAGCACCTCCCTTTTCTGGTTGTTCAGTCTAGGATTCTAGTCATATTGAAAAAAGTGGTAGCCTAGTAATGGATATTCTACAGCTATTTCTAAAATTCAACTGCGAAATTCAACTGATTTCTACCAAAAATTAGACTGTATGCTAGCTTAATCAAACGATTTGATAAAAAGCTATTAATACTTACAGGAGGTCCTTTATCACCTGGATCCCCCTTTGGGCCGATAATAATTGGAGGTAGAGTAGGTGGAAGTATAGCATCTTGACATTTCATGCTGCAGCCATCAGTGCAACATTTTTTTGTACCAGTACAGTCAGCATCGAGTAAACATTCTGTCTGCAGATTTTCTGGAGCAGGACATTCCTTCGTTTCAAGATCTTTGATAACAGGACATTTACCTTGTTTGACATCAATATTGGGTGTACGGGTAGGCTGAACAACTCCAGGATCTTGGCATTTCATAACACAACCATCAAAGCAACATTTCTTGCTACCATTACAGTCTCTGTCGAGTAAACATTCTGAGTTGAGAGATGGTGTTGGTGGACATTCCAATGTACCAGGATTTTGGACCGGAGGGCAACTGCCTGGTTTTATCTGTCCTTGTGCTGACACTTTGCCTAGAAGGGTAAGAAATGCAGAATTGCTATTCTATTTTTCAATATCAAAGCATCTCCTAAAATAAGTGTTTTGTGTCATGCAAAATGACATCTTTTTGTCAAAGCAACTAAAGTAGTCAAACAACACAATATCAAAATACTGGCCAGTCCACCGCAGACCTTAAGTTTCAGACCTTATTTTTCTTGCTCAAGCCTTAAAACTGTACCACGAATTTATCTCAAAAAGGAGCAATTCATAAATTATCTCTATATATTTGTTGATATTTTCCATGACATTAAGGAGAATGCTAAAGTTTGCAAGAATATTGAAAAGGTTTTACATTCAAAAATTAGAATTAACTCAAAGCATCTAACAGATTTATTAACAATAACTCGCACAATAACTAATTTTTTTCAATCAATCCTGGCTGTTAGTTGATGCAAAATAGCAACATTAACATTTAAAAAAATTTTACTGTAATAATGACAGGCAAATTATGTCTCGTTTATCACTTTAACAAGAGTCTACCTATTAGAATATATGATTATTATTATCTTATGCTTGCTGTAGTCACTTGTTACGTTATGTTGAATCTTATTTGACAATGAACTCTTTGATAACTCGCTTACCACGCTGCTTTACACTCGAATATGTTAGCCGTTGTATTAGGCCTGGTTTTGTTCAATTAACGTCATATATTCATGTTTGTTCATATTCATGCCTGGTCACAGCTTCAGATAAATTTAACACTACCAATGTGAAACAAATTATTGAATAATTTTGTAGAAATAATGACCAAAATCTGTAGCAAATGGTTTTCAAAGCGAATTTGCATTCTTTGTTTTTCGTGTAATCAGAAGTCAAAAGGTTTAATAAATGGTGGGTGGAATATTCACAACTTTGGGAACATAACCAGATAAACGATTGCTAGCAAGTGCGGAATGAAAGCTGAAAATTATCAAGCATTCTCCAAGAAGACCAAACATAAGTGTCTGGGCCAGATGCACCAGCGCTATTATCAACTTTTCCAGTAGATCTAGTAGATTGATATATAGATCTAGTTTTTAGACAAGCACTCAGGGTTACTTTGTCTCAGGGGCGTTGAGACGGCTAGGAGGGGCAAAAGGTCCAGGGCCTGTGCTCCAATGGGGCTGGTAATAATGTAATAAGATCAATTTAAAATGCAAAAAAGCTACTATTTCAGCAACTTATATGGAATCAACACCTGTTAGTTTATCGCAGAGGGAGCATGTCCACATGTCCTTTATTCACGTAAAATGTTTTTGCGCATTTTTGAAAATTTTGTAAAAATTTTTTTCAACAATTGTTACTAAAAAAGGCTTTTCCTAGTTCTCCGGGAGATTGAAGGGCGTGGCTACAGGAAACTTTTTTAAGGGGTCCCAGCTATGTGAATCACTCCTGGGCCCGAACTGAATATCGACGGCCCTGCTTTGTCTACATCTTAGGTGCATGCATGCCAGACTGGAAACTTTGTTTTCTGCGCGTGACTGCACGCCTGAAATGATGCATATTCAAAAATTTGTAGTGGTAATAATGTGAATTTTTACTACAAAGGGACTTTGCACGGCCAATATGCAAAGCGCGGAGAAGGAAAATTTAAGTGCCTGGGCAATATTGCTGCGGGCGCGCGACAAAGTTTCCAGTCTGGGTGGGGTGCATGTGCATAACTGCCATGCTCTGAGTACTGAGTAACTACAATCCTTTTAGGAAAAAATGAAGATAAAAATTGACAATGTTAGCTTGAAACAGAGAATGGCCAAACGCTAATCATCGCTTTAGAATTTTGCTCAATTAAATTGTGCACACTGGTTTTCACATTAAAGGAGAAATCCCTCACTTGGTCAAGAATGACTTTAAATTCACTTAATTTCACTTTTTCATAAAAAATTTCAAGTGTATCTCTAAAATACAAACCAACGATCCCAAAAACGCATCTCAGAAGTTGCGTTGCAATGATTCTGGGCCATTTTGCAGCTAAAAGATGTTCAAATTTCGCAGCTAACCTCGTTTCCATTAACATCAAAATGAGCCGAGAGCCAGGGCGCTTCAATATTATTGTCATGAGCCATTGTCATGAGCCATACCTGGCTGGATAGCCGTGAAAACGTGACAAGAGAGCCCAAACACAAGCTATTTGCTATTTGGCACAAAACAAATGCTATTTGGCACAAAACTAAGCTTTAAAGAACAGGTTCAGATTGTGAAATCAACCATGTACATATGACCACTTCATGATGAAGTTTTCAGCCTTGATTTTCAGGCCATAGAGAACGCTAGACGTTAAAAGAGGCTCGATTTCATGCAAAAATATAAAATTAGCAATTTTCTTAGGGTTATAAAAGCGGTTTCCCAAGCCCATTGTCTGGCTTCCATAAACACCGGATTCTGTACAAGAATTTACAATCATTGCCAAAAACACTTTACACTTTGCGCTGTGATTATCTATTGGTCATTTGTTTTACCGAATACTACTACTCCCGTCCCCCTTTCCCCCAGAAAAATGTTTAGTTGAGAAAATTATTATACAACCTTCAAGAAAAAGTGTACTCCATAACCCCTTCCTTTTTTCTATAGTGAATCAACATTGTTCCTTAGGAGGAGAACAGGCACCGCGGAGCAGAGGGGCTGGGGGGACCTTAGCCCCCCCCTCACTTTTTGCAAAAATGCCAAATATTAAGTATCAAACTACCAAAAAAGCCTCTTTTTATATGGTTTTAGCCCCCCCTCTACTTCTTTTAGACCCCCACTTTTCTCAACGCTCTGC
Source organism: Rhopilema esculentum (assembly GCF_057945365.1). NCBI lineage: Eukaryota > Metazoa > Cnidaria > Scyphozoa > Rhizostomeae > Rhizostomatidae > Rhopilema > Rhopilema esculentum. Next base: position 9,534,797 of record NC_142830.1, read on the forward strand.
GGTGCCTGGAGAAGGGGGTGGCTGAACTTGCCTTTGAAAACTGACGTTAGTGTTTTGAGACTTTTGGCAGTGATTGTAACACCATTAGACGGGCGTTCTCGGCGGAACTTCAATAAATGTCAAAACCTGTTAACAGTTTAATCACAAACAGCGATTTTCTTTGTGCGCTGTTTGCCAACACAGCAAAGAAATATAGCTTTCCTGTGCGATTTGGTAGACCAGCTTATTCTATCTATCTTGTTCAAATGTTTTAGATAAATCTGTTTCTAAATTGATAGGACACTTTTTGCCTAAGGGGCTGCAGTAACCCATTCGCCCTCAAAGAATAGACCAATACAAATAATTTCCCTAAGGGCTCGCATCGGCTTAGCCTGAAGGCATGTATTTCAGAACACGCACCAGGGCTTTGGAACCCTGAAGTCCTAAAACGCCCTAGGTTTTAAAGCGTTGAGCAGTCAAAATTGCTTCAATACAGAATGCATTCCCTGTACATCTTCATCATTTGAAAAAAAAACTTGTACAATTCACAACAGGACCCTTGTGATTTTGCAGTAAACAAAGATTCAAGCTCGTGGCGCTAATCATAAACGGCAGAGAGTCTTTCACCTTCATTGTGCCTAAAGATGACAAATCTTATATTATTCTTCAAAACAGATGTTAATTGAGACAGCATAGATCTTCGGCCCTGAGGTGAAATCAGAGGTGAAGTCAAAGGTCAAAGGACAAGATCTTTTGAATACTTCTAAATTCTTTTCTAACTGTAGTTGGGAAACAAACTATGAACTAAGAAATAAGATGACCACACAAAGTTTCCAGTTCTTTTGTTCATGTTTACCCTGAGGCCAATTGGTAAAGCAATTTCTCTGAAAAGCCCTTGACTTTATGCCTGAGAAACCCTCCATTCAGACGCTGCACACAAACCCACACTTTTTCAGCCAACCAAACTTACATAAAATCACAAAATCACACAAGATACAATCCAGATACAACAATTTTTGTTGCGCCATGAGGTATGGCAACCTAAACGACAATAAAACATTCGAAACTTACCAGGTTCTAGCATGAAAATGACGCCAACAAGCAAACACGGGACTAGCATCTCCCTTGAACTGATCCACATATCACCAGTTTGGCTTGACTTGCGAAATTATCCGCAAGTAACCGACTAGCCAGTGGACTGTTTGCCGTGGACGTGCCTTGCCCTTTTCTAAACTGAGGGATCAACTGTATTGATTTTCTACGGAACGTTGACAGCAGTGCATATGGGTAAGTTCATTATCACGCTGCGATTGATTGGCAGTTTCCATTCTCACAGTAAATAGGACAATATATCCTCTTCCTTGCTCATGGGGAGAGGAAGGGATGTCCAGTTATTAAGCTGTCAGTATTTACGACTCAAAGTAAAGTAGACTCTACGTCATGCATCCCAAGATGCATCGCAATTCATAAATGGGTAACTTCTCTCTTTTCGTTGGAACTACAACGCTGATACTTAAAAAATCTGTTTATAATAATCATCAAAAGATCAAAGTAGAAATAACACTCTCGTTTTGGCCTGATTTATTTTTATGCTTTGATTTATACTTTGGTTTGATATTGCTGAAAGTTGTTAAGTGAAATTGCAAATTGAAAATTAATTTGAAGATAATGAAACAGCTGCAGAACGAGTTTTTGGTATAGTAACTTGGAGATAATCTTTAAAAGTCCCCCGCCCCACCTGGAATAAGCGCCTACTTCGAATAAGACACAAATAGAAAACTTCAATGGGACTAATTAGAGGAATTAAGATACCCCTTCAATACATACGGTTTCCTTATTTTTTCGTACAAGGCAAGGGCATTTTAACGTCTAAAGACGGTCGCATTTTATCGCTTTCTGCATTTTTAATGTTCCCAGTAATGAATAATGAGCTCGGATCTGTTTCGACGCAAGATTTGTCCAGAAATCCAATCTTATTCAGGAATTCTTTCACTTTAGGGTTTGTTAATTGTAAAGATTTAGGGATGCAAGAAGTATGACAGGGCAAAGAAGGGAGGCAGACTTGTTTTAGAGAGGACAGTTGATACGAGTGATCGAATATTCTGCGAACGAGTGTTTGAGATGGGGGGAGAACGCGAATGTTCGAGAAAATTTAAAGATTTGAGATCGAGAATTGAGGGCAACCAAGGCTTGTACTCGTTTGTATTTCTTTGTATTTGATATATTTGCATATGCATAATATTACTCTTTATCTATTCTTCAATTGCTGTTTTCATTAATGACTTTCATCAATGTTTTCATTGAATCGCATTCTTGGAGACGAATCGGCGGAAATTGCGTTTATTCCAGGCATGAAGGTGGTAGGTGAGCCGAGAAAAGAGGGTTCGGGGTACACCCTACAGATTGGGATAAATTGGCATCAAATCATATTTTGCTGCACTGAACTTCGGAAACTATCAGAAATCTTTTGGCAATTTCTCTGCTTTGACTCAGTCGTATAGGAATCTTAAGGGCTAAGCCCTGAAGTCGTATAGGAATCTTCACGACAAAGCAAGTTGTGGGAGTGGGACAGAGAACCAACTTAGCAAGAAGACTAGAAAGGGGTGGACATCTGAAAAGCTTCTGAAACGTTTCCGTGGACCGGGGGCAATATCTTTGACTTCCTGGGAACAAAGTCATGGGGAAAATGAGACAATTCCAAGCACCTTAGGGATAGCCTGAGCCCCAGACTCCAAATACTTCTAGTTTGGGGTCTGGACCTCAGGCTACTTGGAGAAGGAAGGGTTTTGAGCTGTCAGGACAAATTCCATCTGTGTAGTGTGTTGGCAATTACCAAGAACCGCGGAGCAATGGCGGCGCCAGCCACTAAGCTCTGGGGGGGGGGGGGGCAAACCAAAAAAATTAAGCCACGCCCTTTTAACAACCAGAAAATGCCCTATTACCAACAAAAAACGCCGATTTTATCCGAAGGGAACGCCTATGACTAACTTTTGTTTGAAAATTGGCAGTTTGAAAATCATAAGATTACATCACAAAAAGTACGGTGTCAAAATATTACCCCTCCCCCAACATTTTCAAATTGAATTTAGAAGAACTACAAAATCGATTCTCCTGAGAACTGGGGGGGGGGGACGTGTCCTCCCCGTGGCGCCGCTACTGCCGCGGAGGATATTACAGATTGAGGGAGCTAAACATGCTAAAAACCAAGAGCAAGGTGATTTTGTGTATGCTTTTAAGTACGTTTCGAAGTTACTTGGGTGGGGGGCTAGAGCCCCCTCAGCCCTCCCCCCGCTTCCGTGATCCCTGGCAGTATCTCCTGTTTGACAAAAGCCGTCAAGATAGAATTTCTAGGCCTAAGTTGAAGCAAACTAGGCAACCCTGCACGGGAGAATGCATCTCAATCATTTTTGCATTAGACAGAGGTCATTGGTCTGTTACATGAAGTTCAAAAATTTTCAGCGGAAAAAACTACTAAAATAGTTTCGTACATATTTTTGACATTGACAGAAAAATGTTTGCCAATGTTAACCAGTCATTTTAACCAGTCAGCAGGTTGTTGATTCAAAGGTATTTTGAAGACTTTCTCTTGAGCAACTGTGCTAAAAACCACGAGCCTCGAAAATGCGGTTTTGTTAAGTGAACTTTCAGTGACAGTCACTTTTTGATAGACGATGAGAACGATGATGTTATTTGTTTGGCTCAAAGTGAAGCTTTTTTCAAAAATTTTGCAGACATAGTTATTTTAAAGATTGCAAACTTTCGTTTAGATTTGTTTTGAAAACGGAATACAGATTCAGAGACCAATTTACATTGCACATGCGTAGATTATACAAAAATTGTCGGCTTGACAAACATTCGGACATGACTTGACAAACACACAACTGTTGTATCCGTAAGAATAAATTTTCGGACAAATCTTTCTCCAAAAGTTTGTAACGCCGATCCATTTTACAGTTGATGTGTTGCTTTGTTCCTTTGACCAGTTGAGTTATTATCAAAGTGAAACAATAGCTCATTGGACGTCTAAAGCCGTAGCTGTTCCATATTATCATATTTTTAATCCTTTGAAACCCAAAGTCTCAAATCTTCCACGTAACTTAGAATTCCCGTTCTAAAGTTTGGTCCAAGGCTGGGCTGGCTCAAGACGGTGGCTGGCGCAACACTGGGCTGGTCTAAGGCTTGTAGCTTCATTCAAAACTGGAAAACAGCTCCGAAAAAGACGATTTTGCAGCAGGTCTCAGATGTTGTACCTTCAGGTTCATTGGTTCGGCTCTGGGGGAATTGCTTTAATAAGTTCCTACCCTGGGTGCCAGAGCCTCAGAGAGTCGAAGGATGAAGAACGGGGAAAGGAATTGCGAAGGAGGACGGAAGAGGGCAGAAGAGTAGTTCCATAATGGTTTATTCCAGCTTGGGATTACAGCCATTTATTGATTATTTGGTTAGAGTGGCGGATTGAACTCCTCCTCTGCGATAGAAAACCTTGACTTAAGGTGATTCAGATTAGCAAGATTTGTAATTACAGATAAGCAAGATTTGTAATTACAGATTGGCAAGATTTGTAATTACAGATTGGCAAGATTTGTAATTACAGATTGGCAAGATTTGTAATTACAGATTAGCAAGATTTGTAATTATAGCTTAGCAAGATCTGAAAAAGATCAAGAATGCTGGAGGAATATTGCAGTCACTTGAGTAGGATTATTCAATTGTATAGGCCTGACGATTCGCACTGACGATTCGCACGGAAACCGCTGTACAAAGGATCATCAATAACTTTCAGTTTAAAAGAAATCTTAAGTATGTTTTTGTCTTAACAACATATTTAAAGGTTGTTTTAGAGGAATTTAGCATTTGAAAACTGGAAATTTCGGGGGATTTGTAGAGACTTATCGAAGTATCAAAAATAACTTTTCGCAAAATCACCACAGGGATCTTCAAACGAGATTAATTGGAAAGGCAACTCAATATTGTAGAGGAATTTATATGTTTCGACTTATAATTCAATATTGGGATTTAGGTACTCTTCACATGCTAAAGATTCAAGGCTTGGTATTGTCACAAAGCCGTACCGTATTCGTTTAACTTTATTAATGGCACCGCAATACTGTTGATCACGTGATCGCAGCGAAATATAAAAAAGAGCAGAGAAAAAATTGTACCATAGTCAATGCTTGGACTAAGTAGGAAGATAGAATTAGACTGTATAACTCGTATATTTTGTTCCACTATTTCAGCCGTGTTTAATGACCAATTAAATCGCGTATTGGAATAGCTTTGGCCTTCTCTTTAACAGTATGACTCGCCAGTAGAAAAGGACAACAAAGAAGAGAGACGACTTTTTGTGACACTTTTGATAGAATTGTTCCCACCCCTATTCCCACCCGACTGATTTTACAAAACGGTCCTCCCTCGCGCGCGCAGTTGAAAAAACCTATATGAGAATTATCTGGAACTTACGAAGAATTTATACATAGTAACAGTTATGAAAATACCACGAAAAACTATTAGAAATGAAAATGTCTGGTGAGCATAGTCTTATTTATCCTCTTGTTTGAATTTCTTAAGAGAAACAAACTGGGCCAAGCTCGACCCCGAACTCTTCATCAGCATCAGCCACGTCGAAGACAGCAATATCTGTGATTGGCAGTCTTGAGGTTGCAGTTGACTCAACCTCGAAAACAGTCTTGTGCCATTTGCCATCCTTAACCTGTAACAGATCAACAACATAAGATCATTGATCCACGATGCCTTACTGCAGAGGTGAAAATTCATAAGACCATTTGCAATCTAGAATAAATCAAGCAACGTTCTGACGAGCTCTTGTAGGGATTCCCAAACATAACACACTTAACTTAATCTCCTCCAAAAGCCCAAATTAATTCATGTAGTTTTCTAAGCTGTCAAATTTAAGCTACTTAAGATGAAAATTAAAAAATGACAAAGTGGCTGACATCAGCATTCACTGTGAGATCTTCTAGAATGAGCAGCACACATAAATAGTAACTCTACCAATCTCAAAAACTGAAGATCTTTCGAGCTTTTCATTGCCAATCAAAACTTAGCCTAGATGACAGTTGTGGTTAAGTATAAAACAAAACCAAGAGGGGATGAGCAAACTACTCACGTTGCAGCCATCAAAAAGGATCTTAGGCTGGTTCTTCTTTTGTGCACCAATGTGCATTTCAACAGCATCAGAGCTCATGATCTTGACGAAGGTCTTTGCCTTGCCGCTCGAGGTCTTGAAGGCATTCGAGTTTCGGCAGTGGTAAGTTACGTTTTGTCGCACTTTCATGCTGTTCATCCTCAAGTGTCTGAATTGAACTTCGTCAGCAACATAATCAACCTAAGTTAATCAGAAAGCATAAATATCAAATGACGTATACAACATCGACGTATGTAAGATTAGAAACACTGAAAGAGCGTTCGTACAAATTTAAGACACGAGGCATTAAGTTCAGATAGCAGATAAAAGACTGCGTTTGTTTGCAAATAAACAAACAGTCTCCTCAAGTTTGCAAATAAACTTTAAGCTGCTGGTCCTAGAAACTGTCTCCGCTCCTTGCTTAGTGATACATACTCTGCAGATGAAGTTTGGCATCTTCACTAGCAAAGAAAAATGCGAAATTGTTGGAAGCTTGCCATGAACAAAGGAATCCCTGCCTTGGCAACAAAGCTTGCGATCAATAGGTATTCAAAGAAAAAGTAATACCGTCTCTTGGGCTAGTTCTTGCATCAACCATCTGAAGCCATCGCCACCGGATTGCACCCATTTCTTCTTATCGAACATGGTCTTTGTTGGGTATATGCAGGTCTCTCCAGTTTTGAAGTCACATGAAACTTTGAAAGCATCCTTTACACAGCCGAGATTTGGATCGACCCAGAATTCGCCTAAAAAGACAAAACTTATTCTAATAAAAATATTCATAGTAAATTACTCTTTACAAAATGCAGCGGCAGAATTAAGACACCAAATTGAATATATGCTCATATATTGGAATACTGCCTACTTTAACAACTTTCTGAAATGCCCTGTTAGCCGATATCTCAGCAAATCCGACTTGTAAACAGCAGTGCCATTACAAAATACGTTCGCCTATGGACAATTACGAACATAAATAAACAACTGGAACCTACCGCTTCTCAAGTCATCGAAGCACGACTTCAAGTCCTTGCATGTTTTTCCTGGGAATGCTTGGCTACCATCTGGGCTTCTCAAAGCTTGTAGCTGAAGTTCAAACAGGCTGAGGAACTTGAACATTCCACCAGTCTCATCCTAGAAATAGTGGATTAAATAATGAATGGATAAAGCACAATGGAACAGATGACGCTTGGTAGCTGCTGAAAGTAACTACAAAAACAAACAAGATAGAAACAGGATTGTTGTGAATAAAAGCCAAAAAACCTGTCTGATTCCTTCAGTGGAACTTGGGACTAACAACGAACGTACCTTGCTTTGGGTCTTGGTTCCTTGCTCAGCAAAATCACCTTTGTAGTACATATTCTGGTAATACCCATATCCGTAACCAGGTCCTTTATTAAGGGCACCAATTTGAGGAACACCAAAATAGCTGAGCCCACCGGCACCTGTCATGCCCGACTGTCCTGGGAATCCAGGAGGTCCAGGAGGACCTGGTGGGCCAGGGTATCCATCTTGTCCACTGCGACCGCGTGGTCCACTATCACCAGGCTGTCCTGATTTTCCTATTATACCTGCCTCTCCAACTGCTCCATCAGCACCCATTCTTCCTGGGGGGCCTGGTGGTCCCTATAAAATTAAGAGATGGTACTTGAACGGATAATAAAAACAATGCTTTCCAACTTTAATGGAAGAAATATCACATCAGTGGATATCTAAAGTAGAAATATACTTTTCGTAAGTTTTTTTAACATTTCAACACCCTAGAATTATATCTGTATTGCTATCAAAGCTGCCCTATACTGCAAACCATCTCTCGGTCGATCATTATACTATAACGACCACATAGATGAAATAAATATAATTACGAATAATGACCAGCGACAAAAAGTGACTTACTGCAAGTCCTGTTTTTCCCTGTGGACCATCATCTCCTTGGTCTCCAATCATACCGCGTGCTCCTGGTTCTCCTCTCTGTCCCTTGTACCCACGCCATCCCTTATCACCTTTGGCGCCTCCAGGACCTGTACGGCCCTTACTTCCTTTGGCTCCATTGGCTCCAGGGAAACCTGGGTCACCAGCAGGACCAGTCTCTCCAGCTTTGCCAGGGGAACCCTGCAATACAAATGATAATAAATACGGTCACGTCACAGTATACATTATTGCAGGTGTTACACGGAAACCTTGCCGATCTTCAAAATGTTTGTTTCAGTATCGTTATCTTTTAACAAGACTTACCTGCGAATCCATCTTAACCAAATAACAATCTTTGATGAATATGCCGAACAAGAATATTCAACAGAAAAAGATCTCCTTTTTGCGAAAGAAAATTGAAAGTAATTAATGGCAAGGTGAAAGAAGTACATACAGCTCTTCCTGGGGCACCTTCATCTCCCTGGGCACCGGTAGCTCCCGGTTGTCCTGGACTTCCTTGCTGTCCAACTATTCCTGGGTACCCTTGGTCTCCTGCACTGCCCTTTGCCCCACGTTTTCCATCAGCACCTGGGGTGCCATCAGATCCAGGTGAACCCTATAACAGTTTTTAAACGAATCAAGCTACAGAAAATGATATTATAGAAAGCCATAGAGTGATTTCAGGTGAATGCAATGACCAATATTCTCAGTCTACAATAGATTGCGAGTTTAATAGATTTATAATACGAGATCCGAAAGATTGCAGTCAAAGAAAATATGATCTTAATCTACACTCTGGTTACACTTAAGCAAGAGGAATGGTTCAATTCTCTTAAAAGTACGATAAAATTTTTAACTTGTAATTTATTTTGAAGAAAAAACATAACAAGAGCAAGACTCTTTTTAACAAAAATCAGCCAGGCTGTTAATTGTAACCAGATGGCTCTATAACCGAGCTTTCCAACTGCAGAAAACAAGCACGATTTGGGAACTTAATAAAATAGCTGACTTTTCCAAGCGAAAGCAATAAAGAAAGGAACCGTTCAAAATTATTATATTACTAATTTCAATTTGTTTATATTTCCTAATGCATTTGGGGTTTTAGAAAGAACTTAAAATAAAGTACCTCTTTTCCGGGTGGTCCACTTGGGCCAGGTGGTCCAGCAGGTCCGGTTGCTCCCTGAAAGAGTAACGAGCAGTTTACACAATGCTTTCAAGTCTATTGTCACTGGATGAACCGAAATATTTAAAGAAAGCCGATATGTATTTCTTATAGTTATCTTAACGCGCAGCTTCACTCACAGGTTGGCCTTTCTTGCCATTGTCACCGTTTATTCCGTTTCTACCAGCGTCTCCTTTAGCGCCTGGTCCTCCGGATCTGCCTGGGTAGCCGGGTGCTCCCATCATTCCCTGAAACAGATAAAGTTTCACAATCAAGGACGGCACGGATTAAATGTAAAAAAGTCAAACTTTCCCCTGTTTTGAAAAGAGTTACCTGTTACCAACCACGGCAAATCATTCATTTAATACATAGAGACAAATATAAAATATTTTGATTTTGTCTAGCTTGATCTGCATTCTGCCACAACTGACAAGAGGAACACACTGTAGAGACAGAGAAAAAGTAAATGTTTATTCTGTTTAAAACATACATTGGGTCCTGCAAGTCCATCAGGTCCTTGATCTCCGGTTGGGCCCATTGCTCCCTAGAATGAAATAGTATTTAACTTAATATTGTGCGGAGAGCAGTTTGCCAGCAGAACGATTCAACGCAGATTCTGACAAGACTCTTAAGCCTACGTTAAAATACATATGAGCGTACGTGAACATCAGAGCATATTGATTAAGACTGAAGGAACCCGTTTGTATCATCCTGCGGAATGATTACATCTTTAACCTATACCTGTCAATTTAAGAGACCTGGAAAAGCAAAAGATAAAATCATTTTGAAAAAATAAGCCATTCAAAATCTTGCTTACATTCTCCTCCACAAAAGCAATCATGAAAGTAAACTATTACTCACAATTGCACCGTCTTCACCAGGGAGTCCATTGCGACCATCTCTGCCATTCTTACCCTGTAAGGCAGCAAATCATACTTCATTAAAGTTTCTACGAGCTACTGTTCCAAAGCATTACCTCGATTGAAACAATAAATCCGTTTTTTTAATCCCTATTAGAGCATTTTTAATCCAAAAGAGGTAAGTTTAAAGCCAGACACGAGTAAACGCAAATGTCCAAAAACGTGAACGAGAATGTTATAATTCTTTACCAAAACCACAGACAAATCTCTTAAATGCTTTCGGTTATACAGAGTATATATAACAGTTTGACGAGATAGAATAGTATAGAATATGAAATTCATCATGCACTAGACAGAAACGATTGAAAAGGAGATTTGGTAGTCCTTACGGGTTCTCCTGGGAGTCCAGCATTTCCTGGCATGCCTGATTCGCCTTTGTACCCTTTTGCTCCATCATTTCCAGCAGGGCCAGGAGGTCCTGGGGGTCCATCAGCACCCTTAGGTAAAAACGCTCACAATAAAATTCATGAAATTTAAAAAGCGTTTTTATAGATTGTCATGAGAAGGATATATCATCGTTAGGAAATATCACCGTTAAATGAGTGGCTCTCAATCTTCTTGGCTTGTCTATTGGATGATGCAATTAACTACAACAATGTCAATACTTGACTATTTATTATGATGCAAATAACTATGAAACCCATCCCTGTTAGATTTTCCAAACGAACAACTAAAAAGAAACTCACAATTTCTCCTCTTGCTCCCCTTGCACCTGTATCACCACGAGAACCAGAAGCACCCTGAAAAAATAATTTCATTGACAATAAGCAATAGGTCAACATTCTATAAACCAAACAGAAGGGCGTCTATAGAAGTGTGTTCAATGAATTTGGAAAGTGCTAAGCGATTGGCCACAGTTGATATGAAAATAACTAAGGTTATCATAAAAACCAGAAGAAAAATCAAGTAATACACATGCACCATTTTTTCCATCAACTTGATACAGTTTCTAATTCAAGCGACCTATAAGGTCCTTTCTTTAGGGGCCTTGCATAACCAGAATACAGAGGGTTTATTTATGCATCATGGACTAAAATGAAGTTGCACATGTATTACATCCTACAGTTGGTTCTAAGAAGTAGCTCCAAGTTTGATGTCCAATGCCATCAACATGCATTATATTTGTCTATTACAGCTTGCTCTAAGAATTGTTACATGTAATCTATGAAGTGCTTAATGCCAGGGCAAAGAGGTATTTCACTTTAAAGCTTCAGTAACTTGAATTAAACGCAACTTACAGGGGCTCCCCTAGAACCAGATGATCCTTTTTCACCAGCTGAACCTAGTCTGCCCTGTTAATGTGAAAAATGCAAATCAGAATACAACATTAAATGAATAAATCTTCTTTACTTTCTAAATACTGCCTTAATTATATAAGATGCGAGGTGAAAATTCTCACAAAAAGCCTCTGATTTTTCAAATTCTGGTATAAGGACAAAAAACTACAAACTGAATGTCGAAAAGGCAACCTAAAAACTAGACAAAGAAGGTTTTCCAAAAATTGAACAGCTTCTAGCTAAGTTGTCACTGAATCAACCAGCTTTTTGTATATAGGCTTTAATATCCCCCCCCCCCCCCAAAAAATCTTAACAATATTTCAAGGTATGAATATGTAGTCTGGACTCAAAACAACATTTTTGTTTATAAAGCTTTGCTAGTATCTACAACTTACAAGGGTTATCTTTTGTGTGATAGTAACGCTTTGAAAAGTACAATAATTTTCCATTAGACGTGATATAAATAGAGCAGCAGCCAGCAAAGAATATTAGACAGAGCAGTACTTACAACTATTCCACCTGGGCCTGGAAGACCACGCTCTCCTGGAGCTCCAGTTTCACCCTGTTGATGAAAATTCAAAACGAGCATTAGAGTGTTTGCATTCCATCATCCGTTTACTGTCAATCATATTAATCGACACTACTTCAAACTGTCACTATATCTGACTGTTCATTTGCGATATCGTTCTACTACCTATGAAGGGCAGATTCGACAATAAGCCATTTGGAAATTGTGGATAACCAATGCCGAATGGGACCATAGCAAATGTTTAGCAAAGAATAACTTTTAAATCTGACTTTAAACCCATTTTTAAGAAATTCAGAATTATCTTAACATATAATGGGTTTAGCTTAATGCTGGAAGCAGCTTGAAATGCTGACAGTCGGACTGTCTTGTGATGTAACGTCTCAGCGGTTTAACAGGTATATTTAGCTTTTGGAGATGCTTATTTACTTCAAACACTTTAGCTTCTTTAAAACAGGGAGGCATGGTCTCAAAAAGGAGTTAAAAGAAAATCTAAGACAAGGCTTCCTGGCAACGATTTTGGAAATTGCAGAAGGCTAGATTTGTTGATTCTTCACTAGAATTGTTGACAACCAATGTGTTTTGTTATTCTATCAAAGCAACTTATGCAGCTTTCCAAATCGTTTGTCACGTTGAAGCTAAATAAAAATGAACTGAAGAATAATACTAATGTGCGAATCCTACCTTCTCACCACGGTCTCCGGGGGCTCCTTTTGCTCCAGCGGATCCTGTAGGTCCCTAAACATGAAAGAGTGGTGTTGTATTAAAAAAGAAAGACAGCCAATTTTAAGGAAATAGTGAATGAAAATTGATATATGAATGGGTGCAACAGCGGATCCTTGTTGTATAAGGCCATTGACATCACTTTCTGTTTAATGAGTCATTTTGGGTTGCCATTGTTTTCCCTGTTCACCATTGCCATCACATATATTCTTTTATGCACCATTAAACATTCTTTACTTCTTTCAGGCGCGTCTTAATATCAATCATCTTCACATAATTGCCAAAGCAAAAACGTTCTAATGCCTACGGTAACTATGGTCACACTGTAAGATCCAGTGAGGCTGCGGCATATAACAAAACAAGGTTTCTCGAAGTTTCCTAGACCAGATAACAATTAAGACTAACCGGTGGTCCAGTGAGTCCACTTGGTCCTCGTGTTCCTCTACTTCCCTTGGATCCCTGTGAAATAAGGCAATAGATATGTGATAATTTTGCGTAACAGAAGATGCCTGCTTGGTGATGCCTAAAGGCTATCAAATATAAAACGTCTTAGAAATGCAACGAAAATCAAACCACCAGAAACAGTTAGTCTTGCAATTTATTCATTTGAAATTTATCACAATGGAATAATTACAATATATTTTGACATCAAATGCCCAGGTAAATCCCCAAGGAGTTAAAAAGGTTAGCTCTAAAGAGGAGGAGCGTCAAGAAAAGGAAACGTTGCTTGCTATCCTACCTTCTGCAAAATATTCCATACAATTTTTCTAATAAAAGCCTCGTGAACAAACTAAGTTCACCAACCGCTCGGTATAGAATCTAAAGTATAATAGTCACTTACTGTTGGACCACGTTTTCCTGGTAATCCAGCACTGCCGTCTCTTCCAACATCTCCTTTGGGTCCTGGCTCTCCAGGTGCCCCTCTAGCTCCTGGCAAACCATCAGCTCCCCTTTTGCCATCAGTACCATCTAATCCTCTCTCTCCTTTGGCTCCACCATCTCCCTAAACAGGATAACAAATACTTTTAGTACTAGAAGCATCAAGGCTACCTTACCTACATCACCGCTGCATGTTTACGAAATGAGCTACATGTTTATGATGTTTCCTAAATGATCAATTTTGATAACAACGATCAATGATCAGTTCCAATTAATAATGAGAGGTTACTTGAGAGAAACAAGAAAAGATGTAACAAATGATTATAGAAAAGAACAGATCACTTACAACCATTAAAGTAACAAGTAATATACCTTGTCTCCTTTGGCTCCATTGAAGCCTGGTTGACCTGTTGGGCCTTGAGGTCCTGGAAGTCCAGGGGCCCCAGCGGTTCCCTGTTGGCCATTTGGACCTCTGGTACCCTTGAAGAGGAATATTATAGTGATTACAATACGGAAATTGCTACAAGCCTATTGCAACTATTCATTTATGAACCTTAAAAAAAAGTGGAAATGTACCACTCCTTCAAAATAGACAGCGAGTTAGGCTCTAAAAACAGATGAATAGATGAAATCCCAATCAAGATTTGTCACAATAAACCTGATTTAAGATTCTTAAGTTGCATCGTATGATCCTAACATTTTTACATTGAATAATTATACTACTTACAGGTAGACCTTCACTGCCAGCTTCTCCTCGTTCTCCTGGCAGACCAGGTGCTCCCTAAAATTGAAGCAATTCTAAAATATTAGTACTCTTAAACTAGTCAATACAGAGGGTATAAAGATGTGACACTGAAAAGCAACAGCCAACTGCAATCTTTCCCAAATAAACTTTGGTTTGAATGTTTGAAAGGAAACAAAATAAATCTAATATCATAACAATCTTAGCTTGAAAAACTTGCAGCTTACAAGGATTTAGATATCATGAGCAGAAAATTTTTCTATCTTAACCTTCAAAACAGAACAATAGGTTTTAACAACAAAATTAAAATACTTTTTGCTAATTTGAAAGTAACAGACTTACTGGCATTCCTCTTGGACCAGACAATCCTTGTGCACCTCTAGCTCCCTATAAAATACAAAAGCATAACATTAAGGATTTTCCTTCAGTTAATGGGTGATTCAAAAAATTCCAATACACAGGTAAAAAGTTATGCAGATTCAGTTTCTAAGGACTGGACATAGAAGGTCAGACTCTCATGTGTCCTGCCATTAAAATGTACCTACAGAAAATCAAAATTCTTGGAGACTATAACGACAAGTTTAAAAAATTATCTACATACAGAAGGACCAATTTTTCCATCCTCTCCAGGATCACCCATAGCTCCAGGTTCTCCATCTCTTCCAGTCTGCCCTGATGGTCCAATAGGGCCATTGGGTCCCTGCATTGAGAAAAATTGAATCAAAATGGAGCACAAATATCTTCAATATCAATAAGAAAATACAAGTGCGTTGAATTTTCCTGTAACTTTTCTAAAAACATATAGATTGTGGCTGCATTTATCATCTCCCCTAGCATGTATATGCAACAGATTGGAGAGATACACATTCTTAGGGCTCCTTTTTTCTGAAGTTTTGTAGGTGAATAAGACAAACATAAAATATATAAATGATATACTTCACTTTAAATACAAAACGAGATCTGAGAGTGTGCAGTCTAAATTTTACAGTAAGATACAAACGTAGGCCTTCAGTTCGAGATTAGATAAATAATTCATCTCATCACTACATACATTTCACAGTACTGGTAACTGTACATTTACAAAAAATTGGAAAGAGTTTATGTTTAAAATATACATGCCCTTAATCCTTGTTCACCAGGCTGCCCAAGAGCACCTGTAGGTCCTTTTACACCATCAATACCTGGAGCACCGGTATTTCCTGCTGGGCCGACTGAACCAGTGTCTCCCTAATATTGAACACAATAACAAAATATTATAACAACATAAAAATCCCTTATGTCAAACATAACTTTCATGTCAATACAAAGATCTTTTCTAAACCTTTGAAACTGGGAAAAAACAACAAATTAAAGACAATTTAAGTCTATAACTTCAAAAAGTGATCTTTAAAACGTATAAAACATTTCTTGCAAATATTTCTATCCAATCATTATCTTCTTCATACCTGATCTCCCTTAGCACCTGGTTTGCCAGTTTCCCCAGGAGCTCCACCAGGTCCTCTGTTTCCTTTCACTCCAGCAAGACCAGTGGGTCCACGCTTACCTTGAACTCCAGGCATTCCTGGACCACCGGGTTTTCCATCAGAACCTGGGTTTCCCTACAGAAAAATAATTAAATCAGTGAAACAAATTGTTGAAAAGAATCAGACAAAGATTTATTGATTGAAAATTCACACTTAAGGTTAGAAGTTTTTCATATTAGAAATCGCTTGAAAAATACTACCATTAGCAGTTCAAACACTGCACAGACTCTTTTTATACGTTGATAGCTGTAAAAATATCTTGGAACACTGAATCACAAAACAAGAACAAACCTCTGGTCCGTCCTTGCCATCCCTTCCAGACTGTCCAGGTTCTCCTGGCAGACCCTGAGTTAGAAAAGAAAATAATCACTCATGAGTAGAAATACAAAATAACTTAATCAGGAGGCAAAATATTATACATGCGATTTCAAAGAGAAGATTCATACATCTGGATGCTCCTTAAGAAAACTGGCAAGGATTTAGGACAAAAAACAAGTTACAAAATCTTACCACTTGTCCCTGAGGACCAGCTTCTCCTGGAATACCAGGTGCACCCTAACAAAAGAAGACCAAAAATCAATGTCAATAGGAAATAGATTGCATTATTTCTATTTTACCAGCTTTTTCAACTGCAAAATCTCTACAATAACTTCTTTGGAGATGGTAGAGACGCAGAAGGGGCATGAAAACAAATTGACCCCCAAATTAACAAGCTATGTGAACTACTTGATAAATTTTATAAAACATTTTTTTGTAAATAAATTTACTTAGTGTAACACAGGATTTCTAAATGTTTTTGCCAGGCAAGTCTACCTTTTGATAGTTTACAAGCTTTTATCCATTCGATTTTATAAATGCTCGTAAGTTTGATTTTATTTTTGAGAGCCAAGTTAGTTTTAGGCAGCCTCTTGGTTTTGCATATTTTTCATCTGTGTATGCAAAGGCTCGCTTTGCAGGGGTTTGTTCTGATAAACAAAGTGCATGTCCTAAACATCTAAGTTGATGTTTGTTGGTAGACATCATTTTTTCATTATTTTGTGGATAAACTATGTTTAAGATGTATGTTTCTATTTATGAAAACTGTCAATCTTATTTTCAAGAGGAGTTCTAAGTTGTATAGGAATATGGATGTCACGTAAGGGTTAAAGGCTTTTAATTTTGTGCTGCTGCTGCGGTTTTCGTTGTTGAAGATTAAGTTCAATGGGTTTGCAAATCGAATGGCGAGACCTTTGCGTCTGATGATGTCATTTTCTGTATCTAGTACACTACCAAGCAGCTTGCAATCTCTCAATTTACATTCGCATAAATGTTCACTTCAGCATCCCATGAAAGTAACATTTTCGACTTTGCTTGTATTTATGGTCAAGTTGCAATTTGAGAGAATTTCTGGTAGAATGTTTTGTTTTGAACGTAATTGAGAAAACCAAGTAATAATCAGAAATTTTTGACAGAGACCACCCAAATTTGCAGCTAGAGAATGCGAAACATAGAATAAAAGAAAGATAATATTTGAATACTTACACCTGATCCCTTGCGACCTTGCAAACCTCTCAATCCTCTTGCACCAGTCTCTCCCTAAATAAAAAACTCTTTTAATTGAAGACAAACAAACTGCATAATTTACCTCTATACTAATAAACAAGGAAAAAATTGTTATGTGCTTAGTGAAATGACTTTTTTCTACAGGTGTTGTAATAGCGTTACTTTGTCAAAGCATTCCCTCCTTTCAATGTAGCTGTATATCTTTACCTAAACAGTCAAATTTCAAATATATGAGCATTTACAGTTAACCAGGCAGCTACTGAAGAGCTTAATTAGGTGTGTAATGGAAGTCAGATTCTTTTGGCAAGGATTGAAAATATAATTTTAATGGTTCTGATATCTGACAACGGTTCTAAATGGATTTACAAGGCAAAAGGTGCCTTCACTAGTGTACTGGACACAATTTATTACATCCCAACAAAAAGATAGCAACAAAAAGATAGCTTCGCAGTAGAAAAGCATAAGATATAGGGAATGTGGTTATGTTGAACAACAGTATGCTTTACCTTTGGTCCTGGAGTTCCTGGTGTTCCTGGAAGACCTGTTAATCCTGGTAGACCCTGGAGCAAAGAGAAAAGTGGCTTGTCAAATACAATACCAAAGCTTTATACTTCTTGCAACAATCAAAGCACATCCAAAATTATTCTACTTAGAGGGAATTTCTTAATATTTACCCGCAGACCAGAGCAAACATTCTATCTAAATTACCAACAAATGTATTAGGACAGACACTGTCACTGATATTTGTAGGCTTTTGACAGATCAAGTGCCCAATGAAATGAGGTCAATGATCTCAACACTGATAAATGTAATCATTTACATTTATCAATGTTGAGATCAACAAATCAACTAAAATTTAACACCATCCTAAATAAAAATTATCTGGTTACAATAAAAATTTGTCATGGGGTTGTCATTGTCTTTTACTCCCCTTGGTATTATCACTCTAGTGTCATAAGGTGATTCATATGTAGTTTGCTATTGTAAAAGTTTTTGTTGAACAGAAAAATGTTTTGGTATGACCCTTGAATACAGCTTGGATTTCATCATCACATGATCATTTTTTATGCTAAAATTGTTTTTGTGGTAGGAAAAGTTGAGAAGATCCAGTGGTGACACACATGAAGAAAATTACAGTTCATGTTATTTTGTTTGGTGTTATCTCTTGATATGAGGTAATTTTTCTATTGGTATTTGAAAAAAATGTACAACTGGAAAACTTTGGCTTGCATGGACAGGCACCCTAGCAATCAATGCCTTTTATAAAGACACTTTTTACTTGAAAAATGTAGTGTGTTGTAATGATGATTTTTGGCCATTTTTTCTGTAATGCATCCTACCGATTTTACTTATTTTGGATACAATTGCAATGAAATACGTGAAAAGACAACAAAAATATTCAGATATGAATTATACAAAAATTATGATTATATACCCTTTCTCCTGATTCTCCAGGGGCTCCTTGAGGTCCTTGCTTTCCGGACTTTCCCTGCAAAATTACAATACCAAAATATAAAAAAACATGTAATGTATATATATCTTTCTAATTTATACAAAAAAATTCATTATACTTGGCAGAAACTACACTTTGTATAAATCAATTTCTGTGGATAAATCTGTGAAAATTGAAAATTCAGTTAAAACATGCTCATGTTTGATGCTAATAAATTATTCAAAAACAGAATAAGAAAGTTGGCATCTTGCTTACCCTTCTCCCAGCTGGTCCTACAGTGCCTGGCACTCCTGGTATACCTGCATCACCTGATGCTCCCTTGATTCCCTTAGGTCCAACAGCTCCTTTTTGGCCAGCCTCACCCTTGATATAAATGATAAAGCTTCACAATATTGAGTGAAAATGAAAAAAGGTAAGTAGGTTCTGTATGACTTAAAGAGATTTGATCAATCAAGTGCAAGGGCCTAGAGACTTTACTTAATCATGATGTAAACTTAACAACATAACATGAAGCCCAACTTAAAAATCAAGGACAAACATGCACCTAAAAACTTTTAAATACCTACATTTGATTTTTAAAGGTAAATGCTCATGTATAACTGCCACTTATATCTTTCAAAGACGAGAGTGGAGAGTTGCTTACAAAAAATTGATGTGACAAAACCCTAGGTAAACCACTGTGAGCATTGTTAACAAAGCTGTAAACCTGTGTTAATGACCAGGCTTATTATCCAACATAAGTAACACCATAATAGAGACAATTATTGAACATAAACATGAGTTTTTACAATATTCTATTCAAAAATTATGCTCCAAGGTAGCTAGACGCAGTTATAAAATATGTGATTTTCAGCTCAGACTTGATGGAAAGTTATATTATTGCGTACCTGGGGCCCTGTATTTCCAAGAGATCCTGCTGCACCTTGTGCACCCTAAAAAATAAAACAATCTCCATTAGCATTAATCAATCCTCAAAATTAATGATGAAATTTATGTTTTGTATAGTTTAATTTTTTTCATTTTGCCAAGCAAAATTAGATAACAAAAAACGCTTGCATCTTAAAAAGACAACCTTATAAAGGCAAAACAAAACCAATTCATAAATATTCATTACACTATCAAAATTCCAACAGAAATCATGATAATATTCAATTCTTCCAGAGCTGTTTAACAGTTGTTTAAGTTGTATAAAACTCCTTTAAAAAGTAAGTTCTTTAAAGAGCAAATAAGTGTCAAAGAAATCTTACCGGCTTTCCTGGGTCTCCAACAGGTCCATTGGGTCCTCTTGGGCCTGGGTCTCCCTAGCAAAGAAAAGCAAAATTTAAAACAAACATTCAATAAACCTTGAATAAAAAATACAGAAGCATACAGTGGTGGTAACAGCTGCAAAAAGTAAGGGGAGGTGGAATTGAGAGATGCCCCTTCAAAATGGCTTCTCCACAAAAATAGAGGACACAGGCCATTGGCATCTAGTTCTTTTTCAATGCAAGTCATGTTTGTAGATGTACATCAAAATGGCTAAAAAAGGTCTGTCTCTGTTATCAAGAAAACATACCCCACCACAATCAATTGTTTCATTGAATTTGCATAAATCTAGAAAATTGTATTCTGAAAAAGTTGAAGGTGGTGCTAATCATTATCTGCCACGATAAACATCTAAGAAGGGTAAAATTTATTTTTTGTGCTGACACTGTAGACCATTGGAATTATAAATGAAATGTTTAGAAACATATATCACCCTATCAAATAATGTATCTATCATTCAATATAGAATACTATGTTGTTAATTGATATAGAATTGCAATTCACTATTTTATTACCCAATCTAAATTCTTTTCACTTAAAATTAACTGCAAATTTTTCAACAAAGTGAGTTGAAGCAAATTATAGCAGGTAAACTGACCATAGCTCCTTTAGGTCCTTGTCTTCCTGGTGCTCCAGAAATACCTCTCTCTCCAAGAACACCCTTTATACCTTTATCTCCAGTTTCTCCACGCTCACCAGCTTCTCCTCTTCCTCCCTGAGGTCCTGCATCTCCACGTGCTCCTTTGACTCCCGAAGGACCAGTTCTTCCAGTCACACCTTGCAAACCAGGTGGTCCCTTGAATTCAAAAGAAAGGTAATAGATAATCATAAGAAATTAAAAAAAACTAGTTCTAAGATACTATGAAAGGTCTTCAAATGTAAACTTGTTCTGGATGAGCTTAGGTTTGTGGTCGTCAAAATCCTCCATTGTTGGGGAGATGAGTTCGCACTCCTATTGTTTGAGACAAAAGGCTTAATGATTTGTTCAAGCCAATCAACGTCGAGGGGCAGGGACGCATGCGTATTCTAACGAATTATCCCTACAAAATCCCGGGCCATCCTCAACACCAAAAGCCAGGGAACACAACGAGATCTCGCAAACATGTCGAGAACAGTAATTTTAGTAATTTCTGAGGAGTTTTATGCATATAATTTAAGGACGTATTTTTGTTTATTTTTCATTTAGGGGTTTTCTCGGAACTTTTTGTAGATGTAGTCAAAAGGGGAAGATCAAAATTTGAAGCTTTCCGCCTTAAAAATTTGAATTATTGAATTGAAGGTACGTTGTCTGTTGTTTTAGTTGCCTTGGCCTGGCTCTAGTGTCAGAGGTCAGTTAAAATCAGGTTGTATTGTTTACATCGAATGTCTACTCTCTGTAAACACTTAGGCCGCGTCATAAAATTCTCGATGTTTTTGCTTACCTTTGGAAGTAAAGTGAGCCTTAATACAAACAAAAAACATAAAACAACAGAAAATCCAGGCAGGTTTTTCAGTATGAAAGATATTTCTGCTATGATCAAACTCCCATGTCAATGTGAATGATAAGCTCCGACCGCTCACTTAGTTTTGAAATTCGATCGCAAAGTTCTGTTTGTTCCTTTCTCGGGGGGTTCTATGCCTCTTTGATTCAGAATATATAATACGCATGTGCAATGGCCCCAAAACGGGGGTACTCATTTCATACTCAAGAACTTGCTGCATCTCATCTCCCCAACAATCCAAGAGAGAGAAAGAACTGAAAATTCCAATATTATATAGCCATTAATATTGGCCACTGATTGAATTATATATACTTACAGATACACCAGGGGATCCCCTTGGTCCAGGCAGACCTTGGCTTCCAAGAGGTCCTTTGGGTCCTGATGCACCAGTTGGTCCTCTTGGTCCAGTAGGTCCCTAAGGAAAATTTAAGCTGCTTTAAAACTCTGAAATTTTCATAAGTCAAAGAAGAAGTTGTGGAAATTTTGTAAATACTACTCTGTTTTGTGATTTAAGTGAGGAATTAATGTGACAGCAACAACAGAACATACTGCTTTATGAATGAAATTGTGATAATGGAATGATGTTTTGCTGCAGTTATTTTTAATTTGTGGAAATGATGCATGAAAACTGATGCTACTTTGTAAATATTTAAGCATTGCATTATTTAAGGTGCTTATTTAGAGGTTGATCCAAAAATAAAAATTTCTGCATGATTGACCAATCAGTTTTCAAGACAAGGCAAAAGGCAAATGAAAAAAGCAAATAAGACATTAAAAGACTGAAAATGTATGTATTGATTATAATTCATTTCCCAGAGTCTCTCTATCATTTCTCCCATTTGTGGAATGCTATGGTAATGACACAAGCAATTGCAAAATTTCCAGGCTTGCACGAGGGTAAAAGACTTACTGTTGGCCCTTTGTCCCCAGCAGCACCTGGGTCTCCAGTTTCACCATTGGCACCATCTTCTCCAGCACTGCCTTTTGCTCCTTGGACACCTCTGTCTCCCTGTCAAAAATTAGGAGTGTGTGAATATGCACAAAGATAATAAAAATATATAATGTACTATAACATTGTCTCTACTTATCTTATTGTGTTATAATTGGGTATATATAAGTCACTTCAGTATGGCAAAAACTAAATTTCCTTCTGCTCACTTCCTTAAATGTATGTCCAGTACCTACTAATTTCTAAAATCTTATAGCAATTAATCATTTTTCAAAATCTTAGTAGTCCTTATTTCATAAAAAAGTTACTTTCACATACTGAGAAGTTTTTTACACCTAGTACTTGAACATTAAACAAAGAATTTTTAGGCAAGGTACCAACTAATATGTAACCATACCTTTAACCCCTTGTAACCTGGGGCACCTCTTCGTCCTGGCTGACCACTTTGACCCTACAAAGATTTACCAAATTGACGATAAGAGCAATCATGTCTAGCTGGGGCTAAATACATCGATCATAACATGAATAAAAATAACAGTCTTTTGTAAGAGATAAAGTTATGTAGATTACATACTCATTAAAACAAAAAACTTTAGCAACATGAACTATTTACACAGCAATTGCTGTTAATCTAATGAAACTGTAGTATAAAAACATTTTGATAGATATCAAGAGCTTGAATAAACTTACAGTTGCACCCCTGTCTCCCATTGGGCCACTTGCTCCTGGCTCTCCTTGGGCTCCCTGTAAAACATATATAAATCTTTGATGAACAAGATGCTTTTCCTACTACTCAATACAACATAATCAAACCAACATTTAGCTAATTCTACATTTGGGCTGCTAGCCAGGGCCATACCATTGTGATGAAAAAAATGTTTCATACATCAATCATATTTATGCTTGTTTTTAATGTGCAATATTCTGTTTTTTGATTCATTAAAAAGAAAACAGAAATTTATTCACTAAAAAGAAAGGGATATGAAATAATAAAGATACATATATCACAACATGATTAAAGCCATGGGGAAGCATAGATTAAACCATATGAAAGCTGACATGTATGTCTAAAAATAATTGGTTTTGAAAAAAGCAAACACTTTACAACATACTAAAGCTTTTGGTCTGAACTCCTCAGAGTATATAAAACGTCAGAACCAGGGCAAAAATATAAGCTTGAAATATATACCTAGCTGTGGATCAAAACAGACAAATAAAAAACAGGAGCACATGACTGGGATAGTTACACAATCAGTGCTGTGTGCCTATAGAAAAATAACCACTGGAGACGTTCAGGGGAAAATTTTATTCTGTCTACATAATACTTTCTCCTTTTTATGTGGATCAGTTCCAAAACTAGATGAAAAGACAACCAGGTTCTGCCAATTATCTGAAAAAATGTTTTCGTTATAGTTTTTGGAACAATCTTGCTTGTCAATAAGATGTTGCTCTTTTACCTAGAAGATTGGAAGGCTTTCTCTCAAAGAGCAGTTTTGTTTCTTATGTTGGAAGAATTATTTTGTTATATCCTATCCCCCAATCATTGTACAGTAGAAAATTGCCTACATGAAAAGCATTATATAAAGAAATAAATGGCTGGTGCTTCTATACATACATCTGAACCATCTTTGCCAGATGGTCCTTGTGGTCCTTGTGGTCCTTGTGGTCCCTGTAAAAACAATTGGTGAATGACAACAAGCCGATAAGAGCCAGCACACATTTTAGCAAACAGACAAAAAAGAAGTTACAAAACTGCCTATCAGGATTATGATATAAATGCATAAAATGTACATATGAAAAATATGACAGTAGGGGCAAGCTACTTTGTATGTCAAGCAGTAAAAATGATAAAACCTTAAAGAAACAGATAAAATAGAACTATAAAATAAAAAATTCTTCTGACACTTTTTTGTATTTTAACATCCAATCTCTCTTTTATGTTGGTTCAAGTTTCTAAGGACAACAAAAGCCCAAAAAGAAATTATTCCCAGGTTCAAAATTTTCTATCAAGTTATTTATTACTATTATAACTTGAAACATTTCATTTAGTGATTCTGAAACAACTATTTAATACCTACAAACAAAACTTTGAACAATCTCTCAATATTTATTGAATAAACTTTTGTCATGATATTTGCCTCCAAATGAAATAGATCTTATGACAGGGTTAGGAACCTAGCTTTTGACTAAAGATGTGACCCAAATTTATCAAATTAATTCTTAACAAATGAAAATGCAAATTTTTAAATGAAAAGAAATGAGACAGAATCTCATTCTACCAGTCCCCAGGCATGGGAAAATGTATATATCTTGCAAGCTAAATCATTGCATTAACGAAAAACCATTTTCATACCACATCTCCAACTTCTCCCATAGGACCAGGCTTTCCTGGTTCCCCACCTTCACCCTAGAAGTAATAGAATAAAGGGCAAAAATTACATAATGCAAACACAAAATCAGAGCAAATTCAGTCAGATCCATAACAGTTTTTACTAAAACATTAATGATTAGGAAATTCTTATTTATTGTTTCATGAGGATACCAATCTAATTCCAAGGATTGATAAATTGGTTCATGGTAATATACATGCAGAGAAAACTATTGTTACTTACACTGGGCCCAGTTGGTCCTTTGGCACCAGCATTTCCAGTAGGTCCCTACAAAATGCAGTGGATAGGTCAAAGATCTTCATGCAAACAGTATAAGGTGTTAACCATTATTGCCCAAGGTAGAAAAAGCTAAAAAAATAAACCCCCTAAGTTGCTAATATGCACGGAAAAATTGCCACCAGACTAAGTTCAAAATCCTATCTTTTAAGCAAGTTGATAAACTGCTCACATGCCAAATTCCTACAGCAAGGAATGACTTTATCCTGTTAGCAACAGACCCCTTTAACGAAATTACCAAATGCAACACATCTATCTTTATAATAGCCATTTGATTAAAGCTAGAAATTTTTTGATTAACATAAATTGCTATTGACTATCAGTAAGAGGATTTACATCTTTATATAGGTGACTTAAACCTTGAAAAACTACACAGGATATTCAATATAAACTCACAGCAGGGCCAAGAGTTGGCTGTTTTGCCTCTCCAATACTTCCTGTCTCAAGTGGTAGATCACCAGGACCAGGGCCTTTGGACTAAATAATGAAAGAATTATGTAAACTATATAGATGTAATTATTTCTCAACATATTTTAGTTGTATCTTTTCAAATAATCTATATGGAGTGATAAAAAAAACTAAAAAATAAACAATCCATTTGATGGAATTCAATGGCTGAAAGTTTATCAGAAAAAGTTCAGGGCTGTTGGAAAAAAGATGCTTAGGATAACTGACAGTGAAGATGTTGGCAGGCCTTCTGACAGCCCTGTACTGAATGTACCTGTGTCTTCCCACAGTTTCAATAGATGACCTATACAAAAGCTGTGGCACCCAGAGAAAGACAATTGCAAATTCTGTTACATCCTTCCTAACCAGAGCCCTTTGTGGATCATAAACACCCTGGCAACCCTAAAAGTGTTTTATAAAAACCAATATAGGGCACCATAACGCTTTCTAGCATCAAGATAAACAATTGTCAAACTATCATAGTGGCCAAATAGCTAAGAGAAAAGTTGAAGTTAACTCATGTTAAAATAATTCTTTAACCCTAAAAAATAATACCCAATAACTTCTTGGGAGCATTGCTTAAATTAAATGTCCAGGGTTGATAAGGACTAAAAAAGACAAAAATTACATTTGTCAAAGAGCCTAAAGGCCCTGGGACAAGCCCTTCCTCTTCATCACCTTCCAACCCTCCTGGTGGCCCAGGAGGACCAGGTCGGCCATTTTTTCCTGGGCTGCCATCTCTTCCAGCACTACCTTTGATACCCTTAAAAGATAAAGTGTCATTAAATTACAAATATACCTAAACAAACACATTGTCAAAATAGGTAAAACATCTAATATATTATATTTTATAATATATATAGATATAGACACAGAAAACATTCACAAAAAGGAAGGTAAATTTGTAAAAATTTGCAAACAGAAACACCTTAAAAATATCTGCTACCCTTTTTTCCCTGAAACAACAGAACAAATTTGGGGGCAGAAGCTAACTATCTGCATATTAAAACTGGTAACATTAAAACTTCATCACAGGGTATTCAAAGAAAACATTTTCTTAAGAATTGTTCCTCTATCGTTTCTTAACATATTGATAAGCTAGAACATAGCAATGTTTACCCCTTTAATTTTTCTTAAATTTTGGACATGAATTTAGGAACTTAGAGGACCAGCTATATTGTCCTGACTGCTCCAATTGCAGTATTTCTAGGTACCCATGGCCTAACTCCCACAATCTGTAATTTTTGAGCAAACTGATAGAAACCAAAAGCTCTCTTCAGTTGCAAAATGAACAAAGGCAATTCAAAAACACAACTAAAAGGTATTTGTGAACAGCACTAGAAGAAACAAACCCTTGGTCCTGCATCTCCTGCATCACCAGTTGGGCCTTTTGGTCCTGGTGGGCCCTTGAAATAAAAAATAAAATTAATTTATAACACGAAGACAAAAACATGAGACAGTTAAGGCATGCACCACAGCCATGCAGCAGAGTAAATAGCTACTTCACAATAGCTGTTTACTTCAAAGAATTGGAGAAGGGAGCAGCATAAGAAGGTAAAGGATTTAAAGAAATAAACAAGGAAAAGAGCATCAGGAAAGAAAAAGCAATTTTACATTTAATTTCATATTTGGTCAAAACTGCTGGAAGTGAATCTTTGTTTCTT
This sequence comes from Rhopilema esculentum, assembly GCF_057945365.1. Taxonomy (NCBI): domain Eukaryota; kingdom Metazoa; phylum Cnidaria; class Scyphozoa; order Rhizostomeae; family Rhizostomatidae; genus Rhopilema; species Rhopilema esculentum. The sequence continues at coordinate 9,562,085 of NC_142830.1, forward strand.
AACTTTTCTGGAACTGCACTACAATTTTGGTTTGAAAGGGTGCAAAAAGCTGAAAGCTGCATGATCTCTTCATGTCTTTAACGTTGTTTTATATCAGACCTATATCAACATTTAAAATTGAACTGAAATGAGGTTTATCCATCCAATAGATGTTTGGCAGATTGGAAATAAATGAAAAGGAATAAGAGGGTAAATATATTTCCCCTTCTCTTAAAAAAATATATACTGATCAAAAAAGTTACTCACTGGATCTCCTTTGTCACCAGGATCTCCTTTGTCACCAACAACAACCACTGGTTTTACGGTTTTGACGGCAATAGGTTCAACACACTTACTTTCACAGGCTAGTCTGCAACATTTACTTGTTCCATTACAGTCACGGTCGAATAAGCAATCTCCGCTAAGAGAACCATCTCCTCTTGGTGGACATTCTCTTTCTTCATCTACATCTGGACATTTGCCAACCTTTTCTTCCACGTTCAGGTCTATATTTTGTGCTTCAAAAAAAAATTATGCATTGTTCATTAAATTTTCAATAAACAACTCCTACAGGTTTCTTACTAAATTGGCCCATTTTAAATTATTCACTAAATCACTAAAAGTAAATCTAGCTTTGATTTATTCAGAAAATGTTGCATCGAATGAACAATTATGCAAGCAGGTTATGCTGTGTCAGTGTGAAAACTTTATATTAACAAAAAAATAAGAATAACAAAGTGCTCTTGACTGAGTCTATGCTAGAGTGTAGTGGCGTTGCCAGCTCAAAAAAATTTGGGTCGACAAAAATAATTTTTTTCTGCCACGCCTTTCAGACACTTGGAAGGGTCTTTTTTAACATTCTTTATCTATTTCATAATTTCCGATTGTAATTTATCTTTTATCTTTTTGGGCAAGCAACTATCTCAAGCAGCTTTTTCTGTAATGGTGGCTTTTTTGCAAATGCAAAAATCAAAATCAATCTGATCACCCTAGTCCACCCTGTGGCAACACCACTGTCCAGGTGTTGGCGGAGGCCACCTCCAACCACTGTGTGGATGTAACCATTAAGATACTTCTGCTTTAAATGTCTGTACAGTATATTCTGGTCATAGTCACACCAAATGTTGCTTGAAAACTTATAACTGTTAATAGAGTGTAACTGTAAGCATATTGGGTCTAAATTCTTTGTGCCTGTAACCAGCAGTGTGACTTCAACCGCAGTGATTATAAGAAGAGTTGACTTTATCAAGCAATTCAATAATCTATGCAAGCAGACAATATAAAACCTGTACTGTTCTGCTGTTGTTTCTGAAGTTTTCATTTCATTTTATAATATCTATACAGGTTAAAGGTTCATACATATATGTTTTTCAACCTGACCTGTTTAAAAGATTAAAATAAGCTAATAAATATGTTATAATACTAATAACAAAAGAAATTTTTGCTAAATACTAATAAGTATGATTTGAAAAAGCTGGACACTGTCACATTTTTAAATTCAAAAAAAGTTCCTAATGTTTTAGTTTTAAGAAGAGCTGACTTTAGGAACAGACTAGACATTTTGGGCAATAAATTTAACATGCACTTGCAATTACAATAGAATGAAAACTTTCTTGCAAACAGACGGTTTTTGGCCATGAATACACCCCCATTTGATAAAGCAGTATGTATTACCATTCCTGTTATAATAGTTAAATGTTAGCACACCAGTTTTACTCCTTGGTTGTAATGTTTAGCAATGTTGTAAATTGCTGCTCTCCACACTTTGGAATGCCAGCCTCATCAACAGTTGATAAACTTTGCATGCAGCAATGTCTTTTTCTCGTGTAATTGTCTTTACTATAGGTCATTTGGATTCAGTGGTTTTTATTAATGCATTTTTCCTGTACAAAAATTCTTTGAAGCCCTATGAAGTATGAAGAATTTAACCAAGATGCTAATTCCCAAATCGCAATTTGTTACTCAGATCTTCTGCCTCATTTTGAGTCAGTGGTCTCATTTCGAATCTGGTACCCACAGAAAGGAAATGCTGATTATGCCACAAAAAGACACATCAACTTCGGTAAGGTTTTATCCCACGCTATTCCACACACTGTCATGTACAAGCAACAGAATAACATATTTACAAAGGTAGTTGCAACAATAATACATTTAAATGTGTGACTGAAAGTAAAAACACATTTCAATCCAATGAATTGATTGAAAAGGATGTCCTATCTTCGCTGCTTACTAAATGCTTAGTAATTCAAAGTGTTGTCCAGTGGCTTTAGGCGATCCTAAGGCATTCAAACACAATTTACAAGAACGGGAATCTCCCAATCTCCTCAAGGCAGGCTGCGCACTGAACCAAAGGAAAACAATGTCTGACAACAATCGGCCACTGGAATTGCTAACCGCAAACCATTCGTTCCATACAGGGTGTAGCTAAGCTATTGTTACTGCACTTCCTATAGGAAGTGTATCGTCACATAATTGCATGGAACTTCCATTATGGCGAAGGTATTTTTAAAATTTGTTATAATTTCTTTTCCTACCTGGACCAATTCTGGAACTTAAACATTGGAGAGTTGATAGAACACGCATGATCAAATGCAGACGAGTCTGTGGACGAGAATGGCTTCCGGCAAGTAGCCTTCGGCAATGAGGCTTTTGCTCCACCCAGTCGAGGAGCATTCCACGGATTCAGGGCAAAGGGAGAAACTGATACATTAATGATTTAGGTTAGACTCCACAACAATTCTCATGATATTTACTTTTTGCAGGGAAACAACATTGACACTATCTACCATGATTTTGTACGTAGACAAGAAAATTTGCAATTGTTTAAATCTTTCGAAATATGTACAACTTTAAAACTTTACGTGCACCAGTTAAGCGAAATTATTTGCGAGGACCGCAAGCAAAGTTCTTTGGTAATGCCCCGAGGTCCTTCGGGTTGACGCTGAGAAATTTGCTTATACAATCAGTTGAGTTACCCATCTTTTCGTGCCTTAAAATCACGCAAAACTGCTTGGGAACGTAGTTTAAGATTCCCTTTGCGTAAGGAATAAAAATTTTAATCATCTAAATATAGAAGCGTGACAAACCTAGAGTTTTATAAGGAGTCTAATGGTAGCACAGTCTTCTCGCGACTGCTGCTCGCGACTGATATTGGCCCTACCGGCTGCAAACATTCTTTTTTTCCTTCATGACTTTCTTGGTACACAGATACAACTTCTGCTAGGACTCTTTATGTGAAAGTTATTGGAACTATAACGTTTCTCAAGCTTGAAGAAAAAGTTTGCCCCGAGGGTAAGAATTCCAAAACTCGCGAGAAGACTTTGCGTCTTTTCACAAGCAAAAGCAAACATTTGAGCACAACTGACACAATTCTAAGCTTTCAAGACATGGTTAAGACAACTGATGATGTTAAAATGTATTGGATATGTAATTAGAGGCTTTATTTTGCGAACCCACTCAAAACTAGTAAATTTCTTACCTGAGGTGACGCAAACGAATACACCTATCAAGAGCACGAACGCCAGTAGATTTTTGGAGCTCACCCACATCTTGGCGGGCTGGCTGAAACCCGCGAGCTTTCTCTCGCAAGCTAGCAGGCCAGCTCGTTATGGCAAGGTTGAACGCTCCGCAAACCCTGCTCGAAGGGTACAACGAACAAGATGCTTTGCTAAGGATCAGCTTCGCAATGGTCTTCCATAAATGTGGTTTCGGCATAAGTAGTATCAAGCTGTGAATGAGTGACAAGGCGAATTGGCGGATGCAGCGAAGAAAGAATCACTTTTCCGGTTTCACTGTTCATCAGTTCGGGCTTGGAGTGGTACGTCTGGTTTTTAATTAAGAAAAAAATTTGAATTTCGGCGGCAAACCGGCTTGGTTTCATGGGAAAATTCGAAATGTTCTAGGGCAGCGGGGATTTTTCTAGCCAACTATTCCAGTATTTCTCCTGGCTCTTTTATCTTAGAAACGTTGTGAATACATTAAAGATAATGGAAGTGTGACACTTCCATGATCTCTGAATACACTCATTCTCAGAGTATACACATTTTTTGTAAGAAAACTAATGTCGAGATAAGTACACAGTTTATTGACTTTTTTTGTTCTAATTTTAGGAGTAAAAGTTTCTTAAAGGTCCCTTATTTGCCAGATGTAAAGAGCTTCTTTTTTTAGCCCCAAAAAACCTAATACGAGAAAATGATGCAATATAAGAGATTATATATAACGAATAACGACGCTTTTAATCATATATGCCAATAAAATATCCAATAGGTGCCTCATCATCGAAGAGAATCATTTCCATCCACCCCATCTTTGAATGAAGGAATTTTGTATCTATTTTCATATCTTCGTCTGTTACGGAGGATTAAAATCTTTCCTTTCAAAATTTAACATTTAGATAAAAATTGGAAATCATGTTATAATTCCGACATGATCAGATGTTTTCCGACAAAATGGCAGTTTAGCTTTACAGGGGGGTCTTTCGCTTCTCTGACCCCCTCTATCTACGCCACTGACTGCATGACATTTTTCAGCATTCTTTAGAAGCGTTTTCAGTTTTTGGTTTTGATAATCTATATTTGGCAATTTATCATAAATATAATAAAGGTTTATTTAATTTATGCAGATAGCAGTTAAAGCAGAACCACTACATTCATTCATTTAGCGTCCGTAGATTTAAATCAGTTTTTAATCTATGCATTGTCTTCTTTGCTCCAGGAGAAAATTCAGAGATTTTAAGCCAAATCATCACATAAGCAAAAATGAAGCAAACATAAAATTATGATAAATATGTTTTCCCATTAGAAAAATAAAAAACCAGAGCAAACGTAACATCAAATTTTTATTTTCCTCCAAACTTTTATGAAATTTCTGATCTTGTATTTTAAGTATAATTTTCTAATGGGCATGTCTCATGAGCCCCATCGCCCTTCATCATATGAAGTAGTGAAGTACCCCACTAAACTGAGGTTCAAGTTAACAAAGAACTCACGATGAATAGAAAAAACTAACCATTATTAAGGAAATTTGTGAATTAACGAATGAATTAATGAACGATTAAAAGCGTCCCAGTTACCAAAAACAGGGTTATTACGATGTCGGGAAGCTATAACTAGCATTTTGAGAATAAAATTGATTTTTCAAATATTCTTTAAACAAAATATTGACAGATTATCTTAAAACAGATTGAATTAAGAATGTGTTTTTTTAAAGTGGCATTTGAAGCTTTGAGTAAAATCTATATACTGCCTTATCAAGATGAAACAAAGAATAATGTTTGTCTTGCTCTTTATTTTACCTTGGCCTTGTCCATATTTATTATACATCTATTTATCATTTGTTCTGATACAGGCCTGTTTGCTGGGATGAAATATTCGTTTATTCAATTGTTTATTTCAGTTTGATATTTCGTACCAAAATACCATTTCTTATTGCATTGGATTGCTTTGGGCTTTTGCTCTGAGAATCCAACGAGCGGCCTAATCGTAAAGTGTTTTTTTAACAAATCGTATTAAAAGAAAATGATAGAATAATCAAACCAATAAAAATGTCTTTGACATATGCACAACAAATTATAGACTGGATATTTAACTTTTAGATGCTGTTATCAGCATTGTTGTAACAGATGCATCTGGGACCCTAAAGATAGACATTAAAGGACAAGTGACACGCTTTTGGCGCCAAATTTTCTTCTTCTTTTAACTTAAAGTAAAATGCTGTATGAGAGTGCTGTTTACAACGTTTACAACACGCTTCTAAACGAATTCAGTTCGTGTGGACCTGTCGCGTTGTGTTTCGTAAACTCTCTATTAATGACAGGAAAGTTCCGAGTTATCACAATGTATATCATAGGGTCACGTGATAAAAAGCAAAATCGCGCCCCCTGCGCCCCCTGATTAGGATTTTTTGTTCTAAACCAGGAAAAACTTACTTCTAAATGATGATCTATAAGTTAATGAAAAGAAAAGATATGGTGAAAAGTGTGTCACTTGTCCTTTAAGATAGGGGTCAAACTCAATAGCTAACTGTAAAAATGTGAATTTTTCTCGTTAACTAGGAGGAGGCAGCTTTAGTTATGGAAGCTTCGGTTGACGGAGTTTCAAAGCTTTGAAATCAGAAACTAACTATGGACGGCCATTCCTATTTCGCAGTATCTATCTTCTTACTTATTAATGTTTTTGTCACGGCCTGCTGAAAAGCAGTTCTTATGGAATGACGGGGCTACCGCGCCTAAATAAATAAAAATGTAAATGTAATGTAAATCAACATCAGTCAGTGGCGAAGAACTTGCCAAACAAGAACCAAGTAAGGAAGAAGAAGTTGATGTTACCAAACGACACAATTTTGGTTTTTATGCACTTTTGAGTATTAATATTTGTTCAATGTTGCCGAAAATGGTATAATTTCATATCTTTAAAATCAATTCAAATTTTTGCCAGGGGAGGTGTCAAATAAAATAAAATTTGCCTTTTATGATTCAATTTTTAGAAAAAAATATAACACCATCCTTATCAGACTGTATGAATATCAATGGGACATCGACCATACGTAAATTGATTTACAAAATAAACCCAGGGCCACCTATAGGGAGGGAAAGGGGGGTTACCCCAAGACCTCTAGGTCTAGAGGCCTCAAAAGGTTTTAAAATGGAATTGTCTTAGAATAACAAAGTAATAAAGCATGTTAAACGAATGAATTAATTTAAGCTGATCTAAAGGACGTGGTCGCAAAAGATTTCTTTTGAGTTTGCCGCAGGGCTGCCAAAACCTCTCGGCTGCCCAGATAGAAGTAGCCGATCGGTGACAACGTGGCCATTATTTACAGTCTACAAGAAGGTCCCATCAGTGGTGTCGTCGAGGGGCTCCGGGGGTTCAGCCCCCTTATTAAAGTTGAAAGGGATTTGGGGAGCTCAGCCCCCCTCAATAATCCAGTGTACGTTTGGTTGGGCGAATTCTTTACTTGGCAATGTGAATCATCCCTATATTTTGCTATTGACTTTCCATGAATGAATAGTTTCTCTTAGCCTCTAGGATTCGGTGGATAGTTTAAAAGGTTTCGTATACACAAGTGAGAATTTTAAACACGAAAACAAGCAAATAGAGTGTGATCATGAGTGTGGTTTTGGGTGTGGCTTCTGACATCCCCTTTCCTAACTTGTTAGGACGGCCCCCCTGACTCCCATCGAGCGGTGCATAAAATAACAAGATCTTACCCTCTTTAAGGTAGAATAACAGACCAGAGGTCTGTTGAGAAAGATCACCTTGACCTTGTAGAAGATCAATTTCACATTAACACATTTGGTATCTAGTTACCAACACGTTCTGTTCTTCGTTGCCCGTTACGAATATTTTGTGGTAGAGGGAGCACAGAATTGAAAAAGTTTTTGCAGTGTTCTTTTTTCTATTCTCTGGAGGGAGTTTTAAATAAGCGCAAAACATAATGTTCTTTCACACTAAAAAACTGTCGAGCTATCCACTAAAATTTCTATTGGAACTCGTTTGACCAGCCCAGATGAAAATTTTTGTAAGTCTGGAGACGTTTTTATCAAAAGCACTATATTCCCGAATATCTTGTTGTCAAACTTTACAAAAAATTGCCCAAAACTTCCAATATCCCTGAATCTTTATTGATATTCTTTCTGTTGCTATTCTTATGTTCATGTTTTATTATTAAACCGTGATTTATTTATTTCTCTCCTCCACAGGGGCAGCGTCAGCCGGAAATTTGTGGAATTGACAGAGAATCAGGAGGCTTGCCCAGATATTTTTTTAGAGGCAATGCCGTCTTTATTGCTGGAAACGCCAATGTTCTTAAGATAAAGTGATGTTTCATCATAGGCTTCATGATCAAGAATTTTTATGATATGTTCTTTAGATGCCTCATAATAGAGTTCTAAAGTGATGACGTCACACAGGTCTATAGCCATAGCCATATAGACTCCCATAGCCTGAAAGAGCATCATGAAATACCTCTAAATATGCACAATCATTCAAACGTGTTACGAATTGGCTGAGTTATGCCCACATGTGTATTAGCTCTTTCCCCCATCAAACCTCTGTATTTTGGTCTCTGTTCATAACTTTATGAACAGAGCCAAAATAACAGTGATTCGTTAGCAAACTTCAAATCTTTCATTGGCAATATCTCAACTGATTTTGGACATATTAGACTAATTTTGCATACCTAATTTTTTTATGGTGATCTTTTATGTTATGTGGTTAAAATTCAAAATTGACTGTATTGAATTTAGGAACCGGTCCAAAAATGATAGAACTAATTTCATTGAATCTTGTTTCGGCGTGATCCTGTAATAAGCCCGGGGGTTGGGGAGGGGTTGGCTCAAGCCAGGGAATGGCTTGAGGCGTGCCGCCCAAACATAGCGCAATATCCACCCTTTATGTGTTAAGATCCCAGTATTATGACCCAGATACACCACTTTTGTTTTATAGGATTATTTCAGGCAACCAATCAGCGCTAATGCCTATTTATTGGCCCACAATAACACTGTGTCCCATGAAAACACACTTTATCTGTCTACAGGCAACGTTGCTTTAGCTTTTATGTAGACAAATTATTTAATTTCGAGGGGAAGGATGACGTTACTCGGGCAATAATCCTATATTAAACAATACCGCCTTAGTAGATCTTGGTCAATCTCTTGGCCTCCTGACGGATATAATCCTGAGGCCGAGTCACCTTATTTTGAAAAAACTGTTAGGCCTAGTTTACTAGGTGCGATTTTACCTTTATCCAAGCGTATAGGTAGGTTCCATAAGTCCAAACTTGTCGTACGTGTCACTCATCTCCTTAAAATTGGCATAAAAATTTCTTGTAACCAGAATTTGCAAAAAAAATTGAAAATTTTGCATCAAGGAGGAAATCATTTTGGGCAGTTGAAATGGCTAATATGTATTGAATATGACGAGTCTATTCCGTGGACTCCGACGCAGGTTGGAAAGGGGGGGGGGGCAAGGGAGATTTTGGACGCTAGAAAGTCAATCATCAGGCTACGTTTCCACACCATGGAGAGCGTGTTGGGCCATTGTTACATCGGCGCAAATCGCTTAACCTAGCATAAATCTCTAACAGGAGGGCGTTACTAAGGGAAGTTACACAATAACCCCAAATTTGATTGATAATGGGGAGGGAATGGACAAGAAAAGCTTCTTTTTTACACACCAGTCCTACCTAATATCATCAAAAAGTACTAAACAGCTTAAAATATGCTCTAAGGTATGAGATTTTTAGCAATACGGAATTAAGAAACTCAGAATGCTAAGATATATCGGAAAGCAATTTCATTATAAAGAAACAAAATTAGGGAGGAAGGGTTGGGAAAATAAACAGCACACATTTATTGAGGCGTCTCCAAGCCAAGTGCGACCCACACTGTGCCAAAACCTTAAATAACCCTAGGTTAACCAATTCTCTTTAAGCAATGAGAACGCCAAGAGCCACACACATTACCCTTGTTCCATTGGATTTCTAATGATATTTCATACCTGGATTTTTTCTTTTTAAAAACTGCGAAAATCAAACGGGTCACAAAAAAGGTGTGATAGGTAACATTGCCAAATCATCAATTGAAGTAACAATTTCTGCCGGAATAGTTGAATCGAGCAAAAACAAACTGGTTATGATCCCGTCCTTCTCTCAATCAGCGGTATTAGTAGAATAATTCTCAAATAATAAATTCTCAAAACATATCCAATTTTAATACCGTAAACGCGTTCGAGACCCAACAATCTACATTCCAGCAATTATCTATCAATCCTACAATCCTCCCCCAGCCCTTTATATACATCACGGAAATAAGCAAAACAATACTCTTTATCTACAATGTGTCCTTCGCAGAGACTTCATGTTTTCTAAGAGTGAGCTGAGGGCTTGAAACAATTCCTTCTTAAATCTGCTAGTCTCGAGCATCAAGTGTAACTGAAGATAAAGATTTATGCCAAAGTTGCAGTTACTGACTCGTTCGTTACAACTGTGGTCTTCATGATTCTGGCCGTTTATTTTCCAAATGTTTTCAGTATCAATGAAATAAATAGACACCACTGCGAAGGCGTCATCACGTGACATTTTCGCGCTATCTTTTGATAAACTCTTTTTGCTGTCACCATCAACTGCAACTTAAAAACAAGAGGGATCATAAACAAACGTGTTTTCAAAAATTCTAAATTTTTATTGCATGGAAAGATGTTGTCAAAAATTCAAGTGAACTGCCATAAAGAAAACCGTGAGTCTAGCACATTTTCTAGTCACTTGTTTGTTTCACATATTTCTAATATTTCTGGATTATAAAGATTTTAACTCTAAGGCATAGTCGGCTAGTCCGTTTTTCGAAGTTTGATTTGTTCAATTAAAAATCTGCAGCAGATTTATAGGAAGCAAAAATTAGTAACTGAATAAGAAATTCGGCTTTCGATTTTAATCTTTGTATGGAATACAGTATTCTCTCCAATTAAAGACACCATCGGGGCAAGAGCAAAGTGTCCGCTACTTGGAAGTGTCCGACTTTTGGAAAGTTTTGGAATGTAAGTCCCAAATTTGAAAATAGACCTGAGTTTTCTGGGGGGCTACATGATTTTTCAAAACTTCAGGCTCAATCAATACTGATAGTAAAATTCAAACGTCTTATCCAGAAATTCACCTTGCCTGTTCAAAATAATTTAATTCAACTTAACCCCTGTAAAAAAGGAAACAAACGATGCAATGGTGCAATTTGAGATCCAGTGGAGACAGGCCTTCGCAATTAAAAACGACTAGAAGATGTCCTTGTTCCAGAGTTATAATTTTAATAAGATTTAAGATTTTTACATTTAAAATCCCAAAGTCCTAAGCTATAAAATTCACATATTTGGTCATAATAGTTAGAAAAAATTCCAAATTAACTTTTAAGTTTTCCATCTGCATTTGGATTTTCCAACCTTTGGGGGGGCGTCACGCCGCCACGCCCCCACGCCCCCACGCCCCCTATTATTTACGTGCCTGGCTACAGCCCCTCCGTCGAAAGCATCTAGCCCCCCATCAGAGGAAATTTTAGGTTATTGTCGGAGCAAATTTGACAAAATAACGTACGAAAATTGCATATTTTGTCATTTCGGCCCCCCTGTCGGAAGCTAGAACTCCTCTGACGGAAGATTTACTGAGCTTGACTGTCTATTGTCAGGGAATTTAATTGGAGAGAATACTGTAGCTTGACTGTCTATTACATTGTGAACTAGCGTAGTGGCGTAACTAAGATGTACTTTAGAGCAGCAAATGTAGGACTTACCGCTGTACTCAGCAAAAGTAAACCTATATTTACTTTTTTTCATTCTATACGCATAGATGCTTGTATCAACCAAAAAAGGGTATTAAAACGCATTTTTGATGTTGAAAGTTATAGGTTTCTCAAAATCTTTCCCTATTGAAAATATGTTTGGTGGAATTTCAAGAGCTGAGCGGTTGCTCATGGAAAGTAGTTAGCACATCCCTCGAAAAAATGTGAAAACCACGCCCTTCTTATAGTATAGAAGCACGATCTTTTGCATGGCTGTGCTACACCCTTCTAACAGTGGCATTTTCCATATGTAAATACTTGCCCCTCGCCAAAGCATTAATCTATTTCTAAAAACATTACTGGGCCAGGTTTTAAGAAAAAATCCTAAACAATACGAAATAGACTGTAAAGTCGTTATACTTACGAAAACCAACAAGAAGAATGACGCGTTATTTGTCATCCATTTATTTACTAGGTTGGTAGCACACACACAGCCATAGGAATGGTTTGAAGCTTGTAAATCCTTTCCCAACATTGAACCAATTCTATGATCTTGATCAATGTATCCATCAAAGGGTTTCGGAAAAACAAACATAAACACGCTTTGATTGTACAATAATCTAAGCTCGGGACAGTGAGTTAGCTATGTCAACTAAGCAAAAACGAGTACACTCATTTTTTTATAAGAAACTGGCTATAAGAAAAGAGTACTGGACAGTCAGAAGAAATTAAGAAACTTCAGTACTCGAAGCAAAAAATTAAGAAATAATTAAATCGCGATAAAACTGAGAACAACGAAATTTTGTAAAATCCAAGAACATGATTGCCCTGTTGGCCTAAGAACTTAAGACACAAGGGATAAAAACATACTCCCCACATTTAAATACAGCATCAGAACGTAAGCGAATCTCTTGCTGTGATGAAAAAGGTCACGAACATTTCATAACATGATTTATGACATCATAATTAAGAAACTCTTAAGAAACAATGAGTATTGAAATTTCCAGAACATTAAGAAACTGGAATACTTAACATCGACCTTTGTTTCTTATAAAAAAAGATGAATGTAAACAAATTAAGCACCAAAATGAAATAGACTGTTAAAAACTCGATGTTTCGAGCATTTACTCGTTACCAAGTGACTTGAAAAGAATAGAGCCGAGCAAAGAGAAGACAATATTTGACAAATACGAAAGAATTCAAGATACGACGTAACCGAAACCATTATAGGGAATAGGAGGGATATAAGAATAGCGATTAAAAGAACCATTGCAAATAAATCTTTAAACAACTTGCCCCCCAATGTATGAGCGATATGTTCATAAGAAATTCTAGAAGTGCAGCTTGGCAGCTACGTAATACAGGCACTTTCTTAAAGCTTCCAAAGAAAAACACAAGCAACGGGCAGAAGTCATTTTCGTTTAGGGGAGCTAAACTTTGGAATAACCTGGATTCCGAAGCTAAGAAGGCAACACTCTTAGAAAATTTAGAACTTTGCTCTAAAAACCTTTTTGCTTTGCTTATTTTCGTTTTGATATCATTTTTCATGTTTTCAACTATTTATATATATGTATATATTGTAAATTTGATACATCAAGGGAAATAGAATTTAGAATAATGTAAAAGAATATCAAAAATTGTGAGGGTATGGTGGGCTAGAAGGGGTTGTGTAGCGTATTTTATCATGTTTAGATCTATTGTAACTGTTTACTTTATTCTAATTCACTTTAGTTTTTCTTTTAGTTTATATGCATGGTCCCTTAGAAACCAGCACTGCTGAATGGGCTACCATGCTTAAATAATTGAAAATGAAATGAAATGAAATTATAGAAAATTTGCTAAAGAGTTTTTAAGCGGAAAATTAGACATTTATTCAAAGTCTTATGTTTGGTGGTGTAAAGATAAATCAATAGAATAAAAACTTCAAGGCTGTTTTATCAAAAATGGAAATTTTACAGCTTCTTAATTTTGATTGAGCCAAGTATTTAAGTGTCTTAACGTTTTGGCCATTCTAGTAATAGTTTCTTATAAACCAGTTTCTTATGAATAGAAAAAAGTGTAGCAGGATCTCTTTGATGGGCGTCTTCGAGATGGATCTTGTTTCTAACGGCTTATAATTGGTTTCAGTCGTATCTGAGTGAGTGCAAGCAGTTTGTTTCAGTTAACGGTCTCACATCTCCAACATGTAACATAATATATGATGTTCCTCAGGGATCAATGCTGGATCCTTCACTTTTCCTTATTTACAAATATGACTTGCCTATCTCTTCTAAGCTATTATCTTTCTTCCTATTTGCTGATGACACAACTATTTACTTTGAATCTGAGGATCTCACAACGTTGACCAGAAAGGTCAATAAGGAATTAACCAAAGTTAAATCCTGGCTAGATTGGAACAAGCTTGCATAAAACATTGATAAAACAAATTTTGTATCCTTTCATACATCTAGAAGTAAGGTATCAGACCTGATGAACCTTCAACTTGACAAGGAAATTATAAAAAGGACTGAATATGTGAAATTCTTGGGTGTTCTGGTTGATGAACATCTATCCTGGAAATACCACATCAGTGAACTCTGCAAAAATCTTTCTAGAACATGTGGATTGTTCTCTAAACTTAGGCATTATATTCCATTGTTTACCCTTGTCCATCTGTATAACTCACTATTCTCGTCTTTTCTCAATTATGGTATAATTGTATGGGGTCTTGCCTTTATTACTACCTCCATCCACTATTTCTTCTCCAAAAGAAAATCCTCAGATGCATAAAATTGGAACCTTCTACTGCCCCATCTGCACCTTTATTTCACTCATTAAGGATATTGAAACTCGAGGATATGATTTAATTAAATATTTTAACATTTGTTTTCAAAGCTATCAATAAGCTCTCGCCAATCTATTTTCATAACTACTTCGCTCCAAACTCCTTTATCCACATGTTTGGAACTCGTCAGGCCTCAAGAGGTGATATTTTTTATCATTAAAAAGGACTCTTCTCTATGGACAAAAAACAGTTCAATATTTTGTTCTGAATTATGGAACACTCTTCCACTTTTTATTCGTGTTGCTGGTTCTGTTTCAATGTTTTGCTTTAAATCAAAACTTAATTTCATCGAATCTTATGTGTTGTAATTGGGTATTGGTTTATCTGGTTTATGTTTCTTTATTTATAAAGTTTTTAAATTCTTTGCTTTTATAGGGAGGAGGGAGGGGGGCTCTCTCTTGATTAGTTTATCTATATAGAGAGCTCCTCCTAATCAATCCATCTTATATACAATCATGTAATGTCTGTTTCTTTATTTAATTTGTAATTTTGTAAGCATCGTTGTTTTCAATTTTAGGGTCGTATTTTATTTAATTGTATTGTAGTTGTGTAGAATTGTATGTAGAATGGATTGATAATTATTACCCTGGGTACCAGACTCACTATATAAAATAATAGAGAGTCTGGTCTAGTGCGCCCCATTCTCGTTCTGGTGAACTTACTTGAAAGAACTGAAGTCTATTTAACAGACTAGGCCTGTGAAACAAGACTGTCGGATAAATAACAAAGATAATCAGTAGTCAGAGGAGTTTTGGGAAATCTCAAAGCAAATGTATTTTATATAGTTCTGTAAAGTCGACATTATTAATACAGCAGTAATAGACTTTTCTGCCTCAAGATTCCAATCAAATCAGGTTTAAAACGCCATTTGGTAGCAAAAAACATATGCGAAGCATGAAATTAAAGTTAGCACAATGCAGTTATTTAATGTTAATCATTATTAAATTTCGTATACAACTTAAAATAAGTCTTTTGTAATTTTCCTCATAAATTGTGTGTACTTTCAAAGTCTACTTCCTCACTGTGAAGGCAGCGCGCTTGGACATCGCGGCGGTTAGAATCATCACGTTGGAAGTTCACCACAGGAAATATGGCCAATACGACAAGCGAAGCCCCGTATGCTGGGCGAAATATTAGCCATAACTGATTTACTTGTGTTTGTTGTTGTTTGTTCTCGGCGCCTTGCGGTGTTTCTTATTTACTGCCTTTCACTACAAGGCCTAATTTCTTTGCACCGAGAGGCACAGCCTGAAATATCAGAGACTTTCCAAAGCCAGTTGGCAATATGACAAAGGTGTCTCTTCTCTCTGCAAACAAGGCTTTCAATGCTGTTCTGTGTTAAGTTCCACAACATGCGGAAAATATTCTTTGAGTACAGTTATAACAGCATCTTCAAACTAAACCGTTACAGTCGCTAGCATTTATTTATGTTCTGTCACAGAATAGAGATCTCTGTTCAATGTTTTACACCAGAGCTACGTTCATTGTTTCTCCGTGACCTTTGAACGTACAGAAATCTGTACACTCGCTCCTGATCAGCACACCAGAACGAGAATGGGGCGCACTAGACCAGACTCTCTATTTTATTTTATATAGTAAGTCTGGTACCCAGGGTAGATAATTATATGAAACTTGAAAATTGGAACTATTCTCCATTCCAAAGTGGTTGTTAATTTGGCGGGAATTTTTGCCGATGTAGAAAGATTGGCAATTGGTGCAGATGATACAATTAATTACGCAGGATGAAGAATAGGTAAAATTGATCTGATGTTGAAGAATCGGTTCGACAAAGGTGATGTTGGCAGGAAAAAGTACCGGGATATTGTATTCTTATTTCTGCGGAGTTTAATAGTGTTTTAGGCCAGGGTGAAGGGAATTCGATTGTTGTTGTTTTCTTTGTCCGCTTGTAGAAGGGCATCGTCTTGAGAAATTTCATTGACTTTATTTAATGGGTTTCATGGGGTCACGGTAGTTAGTGTTGTTTTTTGCATTCTTGCATTCTTACATTCTTGCATTCTTGCATTCTTACATTTTTGCATTCTTTTCAATTTTGCCTCCTGTCTGCTTTGCTCAGTTCTTGTCGAATGACTTAAAGAGGAAATACTGGAAATGTCGTGTTTTTAGCATCCTATTTCATTTTGGTGCTGATTTATTTACTCATTATATTACCGTTATTTGAACAAAGTAACACACTCAACTAACATATTTTATCAGATTAAACAGGAAACATATGCCTAATCGTTGGAAAGAGCAATTTCCATTCAATCATTGAAAAATAAATTTTCGAGCGGATGCTTAAGGTTAAGAGTTATTAGTTCTAAGTGTCTCCTAATTTTTTGGTCATCTTAGAGCCTGGTTTCTTATTGACGGTTTTTTATACAAAAAATAGGTGCAATTGCCTTGAAGCAGCTCCTTTTTGGAGAGAGAAACGGAAATAATCGAGCGTGAGGAACACCGAAACGAAGTGATTAAAAATAACCAGGGCCAATAAAAGTGTAATTTCAGCAATCATCTGCGCGTGTTTTGATATTTATCTGTCTGATAGCCAGTTGATGTTGATCAAAATTGCAGATGCTAGAAAAAAAGTATGCTTACTAACAAGTGTAGTTCATTATAAGACTGCTGTTCTCCGGAAAAGGTGAGTCAAACCTTTTGTGTTAAAGCAGTACTGGTTTTATCAAATGACAAATTTCCTTTTGCAGTCAAAAGGCTTTGACACAGATCATAAAATCGAAGTTTCCTTCATGACATTGCATTTGTTCAAATTTGATTTAGCTCCACAAGCATCTAATAAGGAGAATCTCTTCGCAAGGTTTCTCTTCAAAAGGCCCCGTTTTAAAAGTAAGCTGTTCTAAGCGTGAGCCAACAAACGTTGGTTGTATACACAACACAATGATGTTTAAATGGGCCCTTTCCGTGGGTGCCCTTTTCATGGAAACAATAAAGAAGATTACATAAATAGAATACTAAAATTTAGTTAAATCAAAAATGAAGCGACCAGAGGCTTCAGTCGGTGGTAAATTACTTATCTTTTTAATTTGAAGAAGATAGGTGGCAGTGAATGATTCTCAGATTTCCCTATAGGTTATTGCACTGAATGTGCTTTTTATTTACTTCAAAATTCTGAATTCAACAGCAGCTGAATGAAAAGGGTTTCTGCCCTGCAAAACTGTGTGGTGCCCTGCGGACCTCGAAGCAAAGGTTTGTCTATAGGTTTACCAAGGATAAACTTCTAAGCAATAAAAGCAAACTTGAAACTTCATTGCCTATGCAATATCTATTTCTCTACATGAGCGTAAATTAAATGTCCAATTTGATTATCCTTTGTAATAAAGCTTGTATCTCGTGGCATATGATTTTTGGTACATGATGTGGACGGGACGACGAAATTGAGCCCGAAGGGGGGGGGGGGGGAACGAAGGAAAAAGTTTTGTGCTCGGGTAGGAGGACCCACCATGGTTAGGTCCAACGTGAAAGAAAATTTCTGAAATAATACCTTGCAAAGGGCTAAAAAGCATCTCCCAGACTAAAATTTAGCAAAATATTATACTGCTAAAAATATAATTATTATTGTTTATTTGGAAAAATAGGGAGGGGGATGTCATGCTAAAGTTCTAATGATAGACGTTGGGGAAAGAAAGAAACGGTAACCTTTCGTTTTAGATTGCACACAGTTGTGAATGGTAGAGGAAGATGTTGTTTTGATTTGGAGAAGTTCATTTCCTGAATAGAAATGTGCAGTTTCTTGTCCCGAGAAGGCCATGTTTACACATCCAAAATGAAAAGTTTGCAATGATACAGAAAACGATTTACTGAATTAATGCAAATAAAAGAAAAATAAAAGAAATATACATGATTAATTAAATCAAAGAAAATCGGCATCTTAACAGTTTATTCTTTTTATTTTTAATATACTGTTTTAAAATGTAATTAAAAAATGATAAGATATTTCTAGCTTGACCAAAGTGGGGACCTACAGCCCCCTAGCCCCCCAGTGGCACCGTACCTGTCATGAAAATAATTTATAACTTAAATTAATTTACGTGGACTCAACCTTGCCCTCATAAACATATGCATCAATCATCATTGCATCCATTGGCTATGACTTTCGGTAAGAAATGTTTTTATTTGCTAATAACTGAGCTCTTTCAGAAATACTTGTTCCTTTCGCTTGAATGCAATGTCAGGAAGGGAAGTTCATCGCAAATATGATATTTCCATTTAAAAATCCCTAAACGGCCTTTAACAAACTTCAGTGGTGGGGTTTCTGCACTGCAATAAACTTCTTCTTAGCGCCCTACAAAATATTCGATTGCCCTGCGAAATCGACTATTTTTTAGATTGGAGGGTGGGGTGTCACACCCCCACACACTCCTCCGGTATTTTCGCTCCTGATAACGATCTAAAATAAACCATCACCGACGCCCGAGGGCCAAGATTCACCTCATTGATTTTTTCGATGTTGTGACTCTAATTATTCGTGGAAATCTGATAACAACCTGCAGTTCTTTGACTGTCATTAGAAAAGTTTACAATCTACGGACCGTCGAAAGAGAATATTTTACTATCTGTATAGCATTAGGTAAACAGAATATTTTGTTTGTAAATGTCTTGCCTACTCATGCTTAACTGGCGTGTTACCTTTGATTATAACGTTCAGTGAGGCTAAGTCCTATCGGCTATTATTTCCAACATGATGCAGATGGTAAAACATTAAAAATATAAGGATATCAAGTTAATTAACAACATGAAATGCTTACTGATTATGAACAAATGCTAGTACCGATAGTAGAAGGATGGAAAGAAAGATGATCGGTAAGAACTGTAGCCATTTTGCTATTTGTTTCAACATAACAATCAGTGTCCTCGGTCTTTTTTTTTTTTTTTTTTTTTTTTTTTTTTCTCTCATAAAATTTGAAACGACAATCAATTACAATATAAAAGCCTAGGGAGCATGGAAATGCATAACAACCCTAAGACTTACACTTACTATAGAGACACAAATATTACAATAATAAGCTACAAAAGTGATTGGAGTGGTGTCGCCCATCTTTCCGATAGCGTTGCAGATAGGAGAAATACATTAATTCCATTTAATTGTGCCAAGAGTTAATCTTATGATATGTTGCTTGTTGTTGTAGACAACAGTTTCAAGCCTCACATACATTTTTCTCATTCTGAAAATGACATCAGACATTGCGTAAATGGAAATGTAAATGGAAAAAACATAAAATAACGATAAAAGTTTACAAAGTATTGTAATAGGGTTATTTTGCCAAATGAATACATCCACCCTATCGTTACCGTCGATATAAACTAGTCCTTCAATGAGAATTGAGACAAAGAGACAAATAAATAATGTTTCAAACGTCCATCTTCCGATCATGTGATCTTTCCGCGAAAGGTTATAAACTTCACAATGTTTCTCTAACAGGCACAGTCTTTCACAAGCACTGTCCGTTCAAACTATACTATAATAATGCACAATCAATAAATCATCACGCGCGATTCCATAAATGCAAATACGTATTCTATAAATCCATACTTCATGTCGACAATATCTTTCACAAGCATCTTGCCACATAAGTGTAACGTCGAGAACCTAAATATACATATATCAAAACTTAACCTAATCGCTCTTAACCGAATTCCATTTCCCACTTCAACTCCAACTCCAACTCAAAAACTAACTCTATATGAAACACGCCCAAAATATGACTAAACAAGAACTTATTGTAATGCTACATAGCTACGTAAATTTACATAATAATAATGAATACAAAATATATTAGTCCGAAGATTAATTACATAAACTGAATAATGATCCTTAAAATCCCAAAAGAAATAGTTAATGAATCTAAAGGTGCAATAAGAAAACAAAAGGAATTATAAACAATCGAATGTGCGAACGGTGATAAAATTACTAAAGTTACAGGATGCAAAACAAACGAAATCCAAACTAGCACTATTACATACCTCCCCATCTTGAAAAAAGGAATCGTCCTCGATTCTATATACAAATACTATAAATAAACGACTGTCCGAAATTATCTGTCCGTTAGTGTTAAAATGACAAGTCCAGTAAGATAAATGTTAGCCAAATGCATCTCTGGATGGTATTTAGGGTATACGAACTATCGTCTCTTTGAACAGTTGTTCGTCGCCTTCCATCAATAAAATGCATGTCTCTTCACGTGCAGATTCTCCAAATACTGTTTTAGGGTATTCACCTTGGTATGCTCCAATGACAAATAGGTGTCGCCTTTAGTAAGTGAAAACCTGAATGATTGTCCGAGCTGAGTTTCGTCGCGTTGAGTTCGGGTCTGTTTCCAGCACCTTCGAATACTGTATTTCAAGTATCGTTTCGAATGTATATCCCACTTCTGACACCAAATGTAATAGGGTTATTTTGCCAAATGAATACATCCACCCTATCGTTACCGTCGATATAAACTAGTCCTTCAATGAGAATTGAGACAAAGAGACAAATAAATAATGTTTCAAACGTCCATCTTCCGATCATGTGATCTTTCCGCGAAAGGTTATAAACTTCACAATGTTTCTCTAATAGGCACAGTCTTTCACAAGCACTGTCCGTTCAAACTATACTATAATAATGCACAATCAATAAATCATCACGCGCGATTCCATAAATGCAAATACGTATTCTATAAATCCATACTTCATGTCGACAAGATCTTTCACAAGCATCTTGCCACATAAGTGTAACGTCGAGAACCTAAATATACATATATCAAAACTTAACCTAATCGCTCTTAACCGAATTCCATTTCCCACTTCAACTCCAACTCCAACTCAAAAACTAACTCTATATGAAACACGCCCAAAATATGACTAAACAAGAACTTATTGTAATGCTACATAGCTACGTAAATTTACATAATAATAATGAATACAAAATATATTAGTCCGAAGATTAATTACATAAACTGAATAATGATCCTTAAAATCCCAAAAGAAATAGTTAATGAATCTAAAGGTGCAATAAGAAAACAAAAGGAATTATAAACAATCGAATGTGCGAACGGTGATAAAATTACTAAGGTTACAGGATGCAAAACAAACGAAATCCAAACTAGCACTATTACAGTATTAAGCAGTAAACAGACCCCTTTCACATTCGATTATCATTGCGAGACATGATTCGGAAAAGAGGCTAACGTTGTTCCGCACAACGCTAGCTCATAATAATTATGGAACAATTCAAGACCTTGTTGCCTGGCGGAAAAACTGTCGATTCCCTTGAAGTTTTAAAGAAGTTGAACGTTGAGCAGTTGAACAAGATCTTGGTGTGCTACAAGGAGAAGACATCTGGTGTGAAGGCAGACCTTATCCTAAGGGCCTACGCCATTTTTTGCCGGTTGCAAAACCAATCCCAGTATGAATGTTCTTTCTCGCAGCACCCATTAATTGGAAATGACTTTCATTGCACATATGAAGCTACCTGCAAGTCAAAATGTAGCCATTTGCCTTGGACATCAGATCTAAGAGGGACTCCTGCCTTTTCTTTTGTTCAGCTGTATGACTATCTTGTTGTACGAACAACGAAGTTCAAGCATATCAAGCTGAAGAGTACAGCCTATAAAAAGCTCAAAGCCTTTCAGTTTTTCTACGAAGGACGAAAGAAATTTTTTGTTGCTAAAGATATTAACTTTACTTTTTTTGATGTGCGTATCAAAGCTTCAATGAAGAATGTTTTATACAAAGTCATCGTTGTCCTCTCAAACGATTCTGGTGATGTTTGCTGTGCAGCCTGTACATGTCCTGCTGGTGCTGGCATGTCTGGTTCGGGTAATTTTAACCATGTTGGTGGTGTCCTTTTTGCTTTGGAAGACTTCAATAGAAAAGGCTATCAAAGTTGTCCTCAACCTGTCTCTTCTACATCGAAGTTATCAGTGTGTGGAATCTGCCTTCTTCATTTACATCAATATCTCCAGTTCCAATTGACCAAATTGTAATTGAAAAAAATAAATTTGGAGGAGATAGTGGTAAATAACAAGAGCCAAAGAACATTTGCCATGATCCTTGCAAAGCCAAAGATGTTCATTTGAATGAGGAAAGCTTTAAAAAGTTGAAGAAAAGCCTTGCTGAATCCACACCTAAAAGTTGTTATTTTGCTTTTCATCCAATGCCTGAGACCAATCCTAATTCTCCAGACTCTCCATTCAATGACTCTTTTGTTACTTTGTCTATTTCTCATTCTGAGGAGCCTGTGCCATTCAGTGACAGTTACGACATATCATGCGCTAATTTTAAAGGAATGATTGATTTCTATGCTCAGTATAACATGATTCTCAGCCAAACTGTAATACAGAATATTGAATCTGCTACACATGGTCAATCATCCAATGATTGTTGGAAACAACATAGACTATACCTGATTACTGCCTCTAATTTTTACTCTGCAGCAGTTAACAAAGTGGAGCCATCATCAGAGTTAAAATCTATGTTTTATTCTTCTTTCTCTTCAACAAGCACTTGGCATGGACAATTGAATGAGTCACATGTATGCTCTTTGCATTTGGAAACATTAACCAATAAAGGCATTTGTGATGCACATATTGATGAACCAGGTCTGATCATTTCTGGCATGCATTCTTTCCTTGGTGCATCTTTGGATGGTATTATTAGGGATGGAGAGGATTCATGGGGGCTTGAAATAAAATGCCCATCTTCAAAATTTGGAATGTCTCTTGAAACTGCTCTTGATGACAAGAATTTTTTTCTGACAAAGAAAGGCAAGATTCAATTCAAAAATTCACAAGTTCTTCTACTAGATCCAAGGCCAAATGTTTTGTACAGGTTTAAAAAGAGTAGATCTGGTAGTGTGGTTTGAAGATCAGCAGCCATTGTTTATCCAGAAACATGATTTTGATGAAGATTTTGTAAATAATTCTATTCTCCCACAGCTCAGCCATTTTTATACACGAGCGGTGCTTCGGAATTTTTGATTTACTTACAGATTAACTGACAGATTATGATTTACTTATAGCTGTTTATCTATGGGTGCTGCATATAAGAGGTGAAATGATAAAAAATTAAAGATAAAAAGCGCTGTCCATTTATATACAATTAAATTACTTCTTATGAATTGAGGGTATCACTAGAAATGGCAAAAAATTAGTTAATAGAGAGCAAACAGTAAAAATCTGATTAGTTAATAGGCATAAGGATAATGGTAGAACTCCATCGAGAATGTGGTAATTTTTAATTCTACCAATGGCTCTTTCCATGTGAATTCTAAAAGCTGCAATCTGGGCTGTTTCTTCACTCTCTGCTGGTGTTAATTGCAGTGGGGTAGCTAGCCAAATAGCAGTGGTCATGCCCTCCCCTCAAATTTGAAAAAATATGGGTGTGGCCAAAATTTACCACGCCCAATTTTTTAGTTGGTTAGTTCCTTTTGGAAATTTTAATTTTAAGGCTTGTGACTTATAAAAAATTTTTGATTAACTTTTGGAATGAGCTTTTTTTATTTCTTAGCAATCATCTTGTTACACCATGAAATGACCTTTATCTTATAGCTGTGACACTGTTTTGGTTTGTTGGTAATTTATACAGACAGAGTTCTGACAATTTCCAAACAGAACGGTACAAAAGACATTGAAAAACATTAGTTTTAGTATAGTAGATAATGTTAGCTTAAATCAAAAATTGTGTTGCTCTCCTAATTTCTTTCAATTTGCAGGCTGAAATACATTTGTAAATTTTGGAGATAAGCTAAAATTTGTAAATGAAACAATAAATCACATGAAACTGAATGGGAGCTTTCTGGTCATCTTTTCCACAAATAGTCTTATTATCTTGCAAAATAAGTTTAGCTTAACAAAAACATTGATGTTTCCACATATACTTGTGGTAAATATCCACATGATTGGATTGTCCTTACTAAATCTAGCAAACAAGGGTTGTAAATGAAATAATTTGATCTTGTAAATTTTCAAATACATCAAAAGTTGTAATAATGAAATAAAACTGTTTAACTAACAAGATCAGTAACATGCTTGACTTGTCTCTGGTCATTTTATTTCAACAGCTATAAGTAGTAAAAAGGTACTTTCAACTACAAGTGAAGTCAGTAGAGCTTTGAGTTTGACTTTAATTGTGTGTAAAAACAGTGTTATTGCATGTGATAATAAACAAAAAATTGAAGAATAACTTTAAGCAAGTTTTGGCATTCCATATCCATTAATTACAATCGTATGGTCCTAATCATAATATGGTAACAATGCTATTAAAGGGCATAACAGTTTCTGAATATGCTGCTAAATGGCTGGAAAGTTTAAGCTCTCAAATCTGTTGGTTTGGAAAATAACACTGCTATTTTTTCATCCATCTCCAGTGAACAGCACCAAGATTTGGCATTCATTAAATCAAGAAGATTCTCTGCAAATGCTCAACTAGTAACAATTGATTACTGAAAAGGCTGAGAGTTTCGTTTGGTTGCATAAAATGATCCTGCTCGCTGATTTTATGTCCAAAAATGGCCTTTCGTGCCTGTCACTTCTCCACATAGTGCAACAACATTAGGGCTGAAAAACCCTGTCATTGCCATAAAATGTTCTGGAGATTAACATGATAGTGGCTGCTTGGCAATAAGCTATTCCTTGCATTTTACCTACAGAGAATTACCTCCCAGCTCGTGGATCTAGGCACAGCAGCGCCGCCATCGATGCCTCGCATTCGCGTTCACGAAATAACACAGGACGGTTCTGATGATTATAATGATGGTCATGCCCTCTCGAAATGGCATGACTAGCCTTTGCTCTCTCTTGCGTCACTCCCTCCTATTGTTAGGCATGACCAAACATAGGGAACCAGCGTTATGTTATGGGCATGACTAAATTGGAAACCCTTTGTTTTAGTCATGCCCGACAATAGAAGAGCGCCTTCGGAGGGCTCCATATTCTTGCGTGGAACCAAAGGGCTCCAAAGGCGAATGGCCTGAGCTATTTCATCAGGAGAATGCGACTTTATTCTTACGAAAATATAATTTTTTGAAAAATGTAATCTCTGGAAATAGATGGTCATGCCCGGCATGACAAGCATGACCGTTAGCTACGCCACTGGTTAATTGTGATCTGCTTCCTTTGAAAGGTGGAATATTGAGTGTAACCCCAACTGGTAGAATGTCAGCTATATCGAATCCTCGGTCTGCCATGACATTGTCACAAGGCTCAAGAAGATCAATATGGCCACTTTTCTGGGTAATCTCTTTATCAGACACTCTGCCAGACCAAAGCTTTGAGACAAAAGTAATAGCACCAGTAGGAGATATTCCAATGAGAGCCTTCCAAGTATTGTGGTGCTTATACTCAGACCATGTCTGTGATTGAGCTTTCATGAATGAGGGAACTTTAGTAAAAATTTCTGTGCAATCAATGACTATTCTTGTGGAAGGATACTTTTTAAACTCATCAGGCATTAAAGCTTCAATATGTTCTTTAGGAGGAAAAGGAAAAAGAAGAGGCAGTTCATGGTATAGAAAGTTGATCCAGGTAGAGAATATTTTGGATGCATGACCAACAGAGATTCCAAATCTATCTGCAAGATCGTTCAAAAACAAGCCAACTTTGAGACGCATTAAAACAAAAATAAATTCTTCAAAATGCGATAGCTTTCTTTTAGGACCTGGTTTTGTCGATGATTCTTGTCTTTGTTTGGATGTACCATGAGACTTAGAGCCACGCCAGTAAGAAATGTTCTGCAACTTTGGTTCCAGATACTCATAAACAGATCGAAGAGAAGAATAATTAGAAAAACCAGTATAAAATTTTACAGCAGAATCATCATTTTGTAACTTTCAAGTGAAAAAAATGCCGTTTTTGCAACAGACAGTTCAGCATTTAAATTTGATATTTGGAAAGAAAGTTGATCAATCAATACTCCCTTTGCTCATTTCTTGACTGGTTTTCATCATCACTGGAATCATCATCGAAATAAACGGGGGCCACAACAAAAGAAAAACTTGTTTGCGTAGAACTGTTGCTGTAATTAGAAACATCTTCTTGAATGGAATCAGAGCAATCATTAAGTCCAGATGTAGCAGAAGAAGAAGGCTGCTGTTGGCGAAATTCATAATAGTGGCTGCGATCCTTTGGTGCCTTGCGGGAGATTTTTGCTGGTCCTCGCATCACTGTTATAAAGCTTCAACGAAGGAACTGCGCCATGATGCAACTTCCATCGCTGAGGGTTTCGCTTTAAATCTTCATCTTTGAAATGTTCTTGACAGAACACTGTACTTGCAGTATCTTTAAAACCATCCAAACCATCCACTCTTTTGATCAAGCTACACCACACTCTCTTCTCTGGATTCTTTTGCGGAAATTTAAAAAAATGTAGGCCACTGGGTGAACCATCTGTGTTATAGGAAAAATTATAACAACCAAAAGCAGCGCATTGTCTCCCTAGCGATTTCTTCTTCTTTACATGAATATTAGCTATCGGTTTCTCAGTATTCTCACTCATATTGCTACCGACAATTTTTCAACAGATTACAGGGCCTCCGACGAAGGGGGGGCGGGGAGTCTTTTTCAAAATCTTTTGTTATGGGTGTTAAATTTTCCCTTGCCCCCCCCCCCACTTTTCAACCTTTGTCGGAGCCCATGGATTAGCAAATAATATCAGGAAATATTGAAAAACACAGTGCTTGCGATTGTTGTGCGGAACAACGTTAGCCTCTTTATCGAAGTCACTCCTCACAATGCAATGATATAGAAGCAATGATGCAATGATGTTTATATCTTTTATCATATATAACAATTTTATAAGAATTTGAGCATCAAAACTGCTCAAAAGTTGAGATCAAATTAGGAACTAGCTAAGGATGAGTTACTGTTTAATGCATTTTTGAACAACATTTTATCCCAAAACGAGGATTTTTAGCCATGTGTGGTTGCTTTTCGGTGAATATTCAATGTTGTCGTCAAATGAAGGCTGTCTCACTCACTTTGTTGGCAAATAATGCCTGAACACCTCCCAAAAGCGAAAAAGCTAGCAATCGCACTGCTTACATCCTATTAATTTGAACAAATTAAGGACAATCCACCCTCGGATTTTTGCGAAAATTAAGAACAGTCAGCCTGAACCTAAATTTACTGGTTTTTATAAAAAAAATAGTGAATACAACATGCACCTAGCAGCATGCCCTTCCCTCTACAACGCGTATAAATGCTTGATGACACTTAGCTGCACCCAAGTTTCCTTTGAAAGATTATTCAGCGCTACTGATAATTTCAAAAGAAGAGAAACCTTTCCGCTTGATTACGAGCAAGTCGTTGGCCAATTTGCTGATTCATTTGCACTTCTTCGAAAAGAGTTGAAACTCTGAGAATTTAAATAAGTTTTGATCTTGATTCTTAACTCTACGTGGGATTTTAAAGCCTATTTACACGAGAGGAAAGGTATGGATCCAATTGGGTCCGAATTTAGGAATTAAAGTCCATATACTGCTGGTGTTTAGCGTATTGCTTAATTATCAATTTTTATTGAATCAATCGTATTCTAGGCCACATTTTTAGGGGTGTGGCTCAATTTTCCCCGCCACGCCCTAAACCGGGCACTTGAGTTTTCTAGCCACCCTGCGATTTTGAGGCCAGACCACCCCTGAGTGTGGTTTTGAAATAGTTTGAAAATGTCAATGATTATATATAATCAAAAATTGGTTACCATATTCAGATTCTGTTATTAATATCCAAGCATTGAATTATGACCTATTTTCGGCTTTTTCTAGAGTTTGGCCTAGATATTTCATAGCAGTTTCTGTAAACAAACAAAGAAAAAGTAACTAAATCACATCTTTGTACAAATGTGTTATCCAGGTTCGGCGTTTCCATTAACTCGCAGGTGAGTCAAAAGATACCCGGGTAAAAACTGACCCACTTTGAGACCCGTTTTCAAACTTATCCGTTTTTCAAGTGGGTTAGTGGGAACGCGACGCAGAAACGGATAACTTTTAACCCGGATATGTTTCAACCCAGGCTAGTGGAAAGGCTGCCTTATAAAGGGGGATTGGGGTCCGAAGGAGCCATGGCCCCCACCTTTCTGGTAAGCAAATACATTTCCAAAGAGCCCCACTTTTGAAGCACTAAATTCAGGTTTGAATTAAAGAACTTGGCCCCTCCACCTTGAAATTCGTGGTGTGGGCCCTGTTGTAAATTCTGTTTTTGGGGCTTATTTCAAATTCTATCTTCTGATTACCCATAATGTTAACTTCACAAATGGTGCAAAAGAAATTTAATACAGTTTATATCACCATTTAGCCAAGAAAAATAAATTGTATTCAATAGCGGCACCACAGGGGAGGGGGCACATCCCCCTAGTTTTTGGCAGGGTCAGTTTTGTATTTCTTCTAAATTCTATGAGACAATGTTAGGGCGGGGTAGTATTTTTGCATCGCACTTTTTGTGATATAATTCTATGATTTTAAAACTGCCTTTAAATAACAAAATGTTAGTCCGTTTGCCCTCTGTTTAAGTAAAATTGGTGTTTTTTGTTGGTAAAAGAGCTTTCCTCTCCCTCCTTCCACTTCGCCTTATTTCCCTACTCTTTCTCCTCTCCCATCTCCTTCCTTCCCTCTCTTTACCCTTATCTCCGCTCCTCCCTTCCCTTTATCCCTCTCCCTATAAAGAAAAGAGCAGACTTGTTTTTGGAATATTTAATTTTGCCTGTTACCTACACCTGGGCTTGGCAATTGATATTAAGCGCGCAGACCTTATTTCTTAAAACACCTTTGTGTAATGAAGACACATTTAAGTGAAATAAGTGTTATTACTTATAACATATAAACAAAATCAATTACCCTTTTCAAACGGGGAATTTCGGTTAGAATGCACACACCTACCACAAACTTGAATGACATTTTTGCATACTGCATTCAATCCTGCTTTATCCGATAAATAGGACATTAAATGTACAAGCATTTCAATTAGGATGGTCTTTTTTATAAATCTGATATCATTGTCAGTAAATCTCTTTTCTAGCTAAGACTGGAATAGTCTAAAGATTTGAATCAAAACACAACACACCGAAAAAACTAAAGACGGACATAAATTGATAAGGGTTTACATTCACAGGTACGTTTATCTATACATCTATCGCTCCGGTTGGCAATTTCATCTTTAAGTTGCAATTGCTTTATAGTCCATACACTAAAAGCCTTACATACAAACTTGTTGAACATACATACCAAAATACTTTCAGTGTGGTGTTTTGAGTAATGCAGTCTGGTCACCAAATGAATAATTTTTAATGGATAAGCTGTTGCCAGAGAACTTTTTTTTACTTGACAATGCAAGTCTACGGTACATTGGGTGAGGCTTGGGATGTGAGAGCCTCCTTGAATAGTATTGAATTGTTGAAACGAGGACTTTTGTTCATGCACGGGTGCTTTATCTGTGAAACTTTGGACTTGTCGGCAAATAAAGGATGGCTCACCCACGTTGTCGGCAAATAGGAACTTATTACCCTCTCCCCGCCCAAAGCTAGCGACCCTGCAGTGGCGTAGCGTGACTTTCTCAATTGGGTTTTCTCCTACGAAAGGGTTGGCCTGGTTGGGGCTGTTTTGGGCCGGGTAGGGTTAGATGGGGCTGGGTTGGGTTGGGTGGGGCTGGGTGTGGCTTTGTTAAACTAGGCTATATAGATAGATTCAAAAGTTGTGTGGTGTCAATACAGGAGTTTGGCCTAAACGTTTTACTCGCATTCATCGAATACCCGGTAGCCTGTGTCCCAGACCTCTACTTTCAAGTTAGGGGTCTGGAGCACAGGCTAATACCCGGACGCTACGCCACTGAGACCTTGGCTGCGAGGCCAAAATAGAGGAGTAAATGAACTCAAAGAGAGCTATTATAGTCGTGGTTTTATTGCCGGGTGTAGATGTTTTTCCCTACAGAAGTAAATTTTGCACGGTCAAATCTCTTAACTGATAAATCATGATGGATTTGAAAGAATACTAATAGGATAGGAGATGGGTAACACATAAATCGATATCATAGCTTGAAAATAAATGAAACTAGTCTATAATGCTAGTGATATGGCCATGTCTACGAAACTGTTTCTGCAAGGAGCTAATTATAAAAAATCCCAAAAGTTAATCAAGGCTGGGATACATATTGTGAATGTACAAGTTTGTAACGTCAAGCCTGCATTTAAAAGATACAATTTAAGTAAAAGTTAAAGGCACATTCCAAGATAATGTTTTTGAGGTAGCACACAGATCCTTTGCCTCTTTCCCCCACAATTTATTTTCTCGGCCCTCTTTCCATGTAATGCCTTCAGATTTCTTCTCTTCAACTCAACAAAAAACTTATGTAAAATGAAATGACCTAAGCACCCCAACACAGTGGTGGCTCCAAGGGACTTTTTGGGGTACTCAACTTTTGTTGAAGCATGGTCTGCATATTTTTTCCAAAAACTGATTAAAAAGCTTTGGGTAGGGGTAGATCATATTTTTGCATAAGGAAAATTTACTTAGTACAAAATTCTGAAACAAGGCAAAAGGGCGTGGTCTCACTGGTCACGCCAATTACCCTCCCACTCTGCAGTTGCTGGCACCGCCACTGCCCTCGCAACAAAGTAAGCTTAAACTTTTTTTTAAAGACCTCAACGAAATATCAAATTAACAAGAGTTTGCATCATCGGAAGGTTTATGCAAAAACTGTTCAAAGGAAAGCTCCATCGCACCCATTCAAGGTTTGCCTTACTTTGAAACTGTGTCCCTTCTTTAAATGACGCCCACATTACGCACGGTGACAGCAACCGTCCAAAAATTTTGTAGAAAGATTACAGCATGAATAAATCAACTTCAAAAATACAGTTCATAGGCTCCTTTACTTTTCCCCCTTGTATATCCCTTTAATCGCCAGTCGTCTGAACAATAAGGCAAATTACTTCAACATTGATCTAAACATGTAACTTATTATTATATCTACAATGCCTGCCAAAAGTCTTGGGACACTGACGTCAATTTTTAAGGTCAAAATCAATCATCCCCCTCTCCCCTACAGAACAATGTTGGTTTACTACATTAACTACAAAAAATTTCGTCGTGACAAAATTTCAGACAAATATTTCAAACAAATATACTATTAAATTCAAAATGAGACGAAATTTTGTCACGACAAAATTTTTTGCATTCAAGCTTTTTGAAAATTCGCATTGAAAAACTATAGCACAAGGTAGAGAATCAAATTTATGTATCCTTTTCCTTTTGATCTATTCCATGTAATTTACGTCTTTTCCTCATTTACATAATCTTTATAATTATCTTCATCATCATCATCATCATTATTGTCGGTTCTTGAATTAACTTTCCTTTTCACCCTCGTTCAATGAAAATAGTTCTAACTCAGTTAAAAATACAAGCTAACTCAGCTAACTCAGTTATAAATTAGAAAAAAGTTTTTGACGTTCAAGCTACTATTTAGTTTTAGCAGATAGTCCCCATTTTTCGTTTTAATATAACTAAACAAATGTAATAAGCCTACAAAACTTCTGTATGTAAACAATCAACTCTTTTGACTCCACCTTGCAGTAACTTAGGACATATACCGCTTTAATTTGGTTTTTCCTGTCATGAGGTTCCGTGTGAAAAAGATGTCTGGGGGATTAGGCCAAAGTCCGAACGGGTGCTCAAGCCCCCTGTCTCCACGAATTCGGGACACCTATAGGATTGAATGTAAATCA
This sequence comes from Rhopilema esculentum, assembly GCF_057945365.1. Classification (NCBI taxonomy): domain Eukaryota; kingdom Metazoa; phylum Cnidaria; class Scyphozoa; order Rhizostomeae; family Rhizostomatidae; genus Rhopilema; species Rhopilema esculentum. Next base: position 9,593,848 of record NC_142830.1, read on the forward strand.
ACCTGTATGGATTTGTCTTTTAATATTTTGGTAATATGTTGCTATTTTTGTGTTAAAAATCCACGACAAAATTTTGTCACGACAAAATTCTGAAAAGTTGTTCGAAATTTTATTCGACAAAGTTTATCGACAAAGACGAATTTTTTTTGCTAATGTATCTAGGTTACAGGTTAGGATTTTAGGAAGCACTTTCTTTTGCGCTTCTTTTATTATATTTCTCTAAATAATCAACATTGTTTTAGGGGGAAGGAAGTGTAAGTAGTAATTTTTTGAAAGGTTTCAAATGCAGCGTACATTGCTGGGTGTTCCAAGTACTTTTGGCAGGCATGTATGACATGTTTATGTATGACATCAAAGGAGGAGTGTAGGGACCCCGGCGCAAAAGACAGAAGCCCCCCTAGCGCGCCTAATTTGAGCAGGCCCTTGAGGAGTTAAACAATTCTGAGTTTGGTGACCTTTTTACAAGTCAAATAGGCACTTAACTATATCTGAGGAGACATAGCAAAACTGTATTATTTCAGAATATTTATTATTAAATTGAGCCGGGCTTGGACCTCAAAGAATAGTGACAACTTCACAAAAACTTTGTTTGAAATCGTTTTCATTTAAATCACATAGCCAATAAAGCATAGTGAAACCCTTCTTGATGTGTGAAGTCAATTAAAAGACTGAAATATTGGTTGAGACATCAGTGGCGTACCCAGGGCCTTAGTAGTGGGGGGTCCGGACCCCCCTATTCCCCCCCTTGGGTACGCCACTGTGAGACATGGCCACATATGTGCAGGTTCCTTCCCTATCAAATCACTGTTATTTTGTCTTTGTTCATAACTTTATGAACTAACAGAAGTCCGTTTGCAAACTTCAATTCTTTCATTGGTCATATCTTATCCACTTTTTTAACAAATTTAGCTGATTTAGCATATTTAGCGGTATTTCATAGCATTCTGAAAAGATTCAAACATATACACTATTTTATATCAATCTTTTTAGCGCGTACCAAATAATGTTAATTTCATGTTACTGTTAGTCAAAAGCTGACACGTTTTGCATGTGCCTTTTGCAATTAATTAGTTAAAAATGACCTTGTAGTGTAAAAATGCAAAAATAAATTTCTTTTAGCTCTTGGTATGGTTTTATTTTAATTTTTTGTTTTATTAAGATCTCATATATACAATATCTGAGAGTTGACACGAACAGTCTCTTCTATTTCTCGAGGTCAACGCCTTTCTTCAAATCAACTTCATAAGCCGCTATTATCATGTCAAGCACCTTATCAACTGCATCTTCAAGATCTTTAAAAGATTCCTTCACATTCAATTTCATTTTTGGGCCAATTTGCTCTCCATTTACTGTGCTCTTCATAAATGTATATCCCTCTCCAATTCCTATTTCAAGAGCCTTGTATCTTTCTTTTCCACTAATTCCCCCACCCTTGGCAAGTAATATCGGTGCTTCGTCTTCCTTCTCAGTTAAAAGAATCTTTGCAACAGAATTATACAGTCTTTCGTACCTACAATAAAAGCAACTTGTGTCAAATGGTGTTTGCATAATAGTAAATAAGAAATAAATGTACTCGATTGCTCGAGACCTTTCAGCCTTAACTCTTAACCAGAGTTCAGCATCCCAAAATGGGGAGTTTCGTCGGTGAATCATTGTGTATTATTGACGTTACCTTCTCAAATTCAATAAATAAATTCATTATCTAGAATTTTCATTCATCTCCAGTTCATCTGGCCTAGAAAAGTATATTAGAAATAAGTCCTTTAAGTAAAAAATAAAGATGTTTAATCTTGTTTTGAAGCTTGTAGCTATGACGGTTTGCATCAATGACTCGTCCCTTAGGTTAAAAAAAGCACCTAATTGTCAAAGATTTTAGTGTGAAAGTTCGATGCTTAGAACTTTTATTCTTACCAATTTTCAGTAGTGTCGGTAGCTCTTTGATACGGCATCAGGAACCAAAACATGCGTTCAGTGCTTGTTGGCAGTTCAAAGTCACTTAGAGCATAGCATGCATTCTTAGCTTCAGTTCCTCTACGGAGGCATATTTTTTCGTCTCTTATCCATGTGAATATCAGTCCCATCGTATTTTCTTTTGGAATTTTGTCTTTCAATCTTGTTAATCCCTCTCCTTTCTTGTATTCATCTTTTGCTTTCTTTGCCTTTTCTATAACGTCTTCCTCTGCCAAAATAAGAAATTTATATCCTCAAGAATAATCTTATGAAAATGCAGGATAATGTTAAATGTGTGAAATTTAGAACAATTGAAATGTATAAATGATTCTAGAGCAATCAATTTTTTCATATTTAATATTTATGCTTATTGACGTAAAATAACGAATTGCTCCACATTTTTATAATAAAAATTCATATTTGTTGTTGTTTACAAATATGATGAAAAAAATGAAATTGCTGCTTGCAAACAAAAAAATATGGACTTTATTTACTTCAAATAGCGAGCTTACCTTTTGAAACGACGCCGAGAATCAACGTAATGTCTTTGACAAAAAGGAGAGCGAATACAAATATTGAAAACTTCATTTCCCTAGCCGTAATTGCACACCAAAATGGCCGTTGTTTTAAATTCAAATTTATTGAATAGTGTACTGACGAAAACAAGATATCTCAAGCATGTAGAATCACACGCATGATCAAATGCACTGCAAAATGTTTGCTGGTGAGATTTGCTTAGTGTCTGCTACCTTAAAATTATTGCTGGTGAAAGCAATTGCAACCTTTGTTTTCTGCTCATTTCCTTGAATGTAAAACCGTAACCCGCAAACCTGCAAGCAATTTAAATTAATGTTCTTGCTTGTGTAAGTTTCATCTAGCCATTGAGTTCTTTCAATATCCATTTTAGGATTTTAAGCATAGCCAGGTGCTCAACGAATAATGTACATCATCTTTGTGCTTGACAAGTTTCCAATAACTTGCACAATAGCCAAAAGCATCGAGTAAGAGGGCAATAGGGGCTTTGTACCCCCCCTCCCCCTGTTGAATTTGTTTAGTTGGTCACCCTATGTACAAGCGCCTACGTAAGGGCCTTCTTATTTTTCTGTATAAGGTGTTATCTTTAAAGTTGTGAAAGTTGTTGTCGCCTGAAATCATCGCGAACGAACGCATTATCACAACGAAACGCTGTATTTCATTTATTCATTCACAAATCATCACAGTCTAAAATGTAACTGTTTGTTTTATTATCATCGTCTTCTGGCAATCTTTTAGTCATTATAGCTGGACTTAATATTTACAATTGTCGTAAATGTTGGAAACTAAGGACGCAGGACCTTCCGTGTATCCTTACAAGGATGCTCAGTCAACTACCCAACATTTTGGTACCGTGACCCGGGAGCTGTAATGTCTGAAAAAGAAACATTAAAGAAGAAAATTCAGGCACGAAACGGTCATCGCCTGGTTGTTCGCAAAAATGTCGCGAAGGCCCGAGAGCTGTTGCCTCCGCGCGGTCAGAATCTTCCACCGGAACAACAATCGAAACTCGAATCAATCAAAAACACACTGGAACGAAAACGATTGATTATCACGACACTAGATACAGAAATTGAGGATCTTTTGGAAGAAGTCGATATCGAGAAAGAAATAGTAGATCGTAGCGATTTGGAAGAAGAAATGGAAGACATAATATGTCAAATAGATCTAGTTAGCAGAAAGGACACGATCGCCCCGCAACATGAACTTAATCGCAGCTTCGAATCACAAGGTTTTGCCACAGCAGGAAAAGTGAAGCTACCAAAATTACCTTTAACGGTGTTTAATGGAGACCCGACAGAATGGCCATCATTTTGGGATAGTTTTTCCTCAACAATTGATGAATCTCAAGGCTTGGCTCCTATCGACAAATTCAAATACTTACAGAAATCGCTGCTTGGCGAAGCCGCTAAAACGATATCAGGTCTTCCACTCACAAGTGAAAATTATCAAATAGCTCTAGACTTATTGCGAAAACGATATGGAAATCGTCAAATAATTATTTCAAAACATATTGAAGCCTTAATGGATTTACAAAGGACTGAAAACGGAGCGGATTTAAAGAAATTGCGTCAAATGTACGACAAAGTTGAAAGCACTGTTCGCAGCTTAAATGGAATTGGTGTATCTGCAGAAAGCTACGGAACTATCTTGACGCCTATCATAATGTCAAAAATACCGGTAGAGTTAAGACTTCTTATCTCGAGGAAACTATCGGATGAATGGGATTTAGAAGGACTATTATTAGCGTTCGGTGAAGAAATTTCACTTCGAGAAAAGTGCGCTTATGCACCTATTGGTAGTGCTACCAATACAAAAACAGTTGGATCAAAACCATCCTTTCAGCAATCCACAGCAGCTACACTGCTAATCAACAACCAGAAACGAGAAAGGAGTGCAAACGATGGAATACCATCTTGTTTATTTTGCGGGCAGAAACATTTTTCTTCGAGCTGCACAACGGTTTCGAATCCTGACGCGCGGAAGCAGACATTACGCGAGAAACGGAGATGCTTTGTTTGTTTACGTGGTGGACATGTTAGCAGATTTTGCAGAAGCAATACTATATGTTTCAAATGCCAAGGAAAGCACCATGTTGCAATTTGTGGCTCAAAAGCTGGCAGTTCCGCAAGTTTTGCAAAAGCAAGAGAAACAGCGTACAAGGAAACCGTCGCCGCGCCTCAGTCACCGCCCACACAACCATCGGTAAGTACTTTACTAGCGTCTCGCAATAACACCACAAATACCGCTGTCTTATTACAAACTGCAAGAGCTAAAGTAAGAAGAGTAGACAGTAACACAGAAGAATGCGTTGTAAGACTTATTTTAGACTCTTGCTCCCAGAAATCGTATATTTCACGCAGGCTAAGGGATAAGTTACAGTTGCCCACCATAAGCACAGAAAAGGTAATCATTAAAGAATTCGGTAACGTTAGTGGGACATTAAAAACGTGCGATTCAATCCAAATTGCTATCGAAGGAGCAGATAACCTAACTGTGTTTATTAATGCTTTTGTGGTAGACAATATTTGTAGCCCGGTTGCTAATCAAGCCATAGACGTAGCCAAACTGAAATATCCCCACATAAAAGATTTGCCTTTAGCTGATAAAGGTAGCGGCATGGATGAATTTGAAGTTGACATATTGATTGGGGCGGACTACATTTGGCAGTTCATGTTAGATCACGTAGTACGGGGGGAGCAAGGTTATGGCCCCGTAGCTACACTTACCAGATTCGGGTATGTACTTAACGGTCCCGTAGAAATACCGTCAACAAATGAACACTCATCGAACATTATCATTTCACATGTCCTTAAAACTGACAATATTGTCGTTGATAGCGATAAACATTTGATAAACGAACTTCACAAATTCTGGGATATCGAATCTATGGGTATCAAGTCTAATGAGCAAGAACTAACTTGTAGCGAAAATCCATTAGAGGGAAAAATTCATTTTAATCAAAAACTCGGAAAGTATGAGATTTCGCTCCCATTCAAGGAAGATCATCCTGTAATTGCAGACAATTATCAAGTAGCACGTAAACGTCTCGAAAGCCTGTTAAAACGCTTAAATTCAAAACCCGATGTTTTGCATCAATACAACGAAGTAATTTCTGAACAACTAAATTCCGGTGTTGTAGAAAAGGTAGAGGATACGGAGTTATGCTCGGCTCCTGTTGGATCTGTGTATTATAATCCTCACAGGGAAGTAGTTCGAGAAGAGCGGCAAACTACAAAACTTCGAGTCGTTTACGACGCAAGCTCTAAACAAAACGGCGAAGTAAGTTTAAACGATTGCTTAGAACCAGGCCCAAATCTGGTACCTCTCATTTTTGATGTACTTTTGAGACTCAGAGCTAAACGAATAGCGTTAATTGGTGACTTAGAAAAGGCATTTCTGAATATCATTATACAAGAAAACGACAGGAATTTTCTCCGATTCTTGTGGTACGATAACGTTTTTGAAAAAGATCCTGAGCTTGCAACATTGAGGTTTTCACGTTTAGTTTTTGGACTTACGAGTTCGCCGTATGTTCTTAATGCTACTGTACGTCACCACCTTGAAAACTATCGACAGTCAGATAACGAATTTGTGCAAACCGTCGAAAAATCTCTATATATCGACGATTTTGCGTTTTCATTAGATACTGAGGAGGAAAGTTTCGAACTTTATCGTAAACTCAAACTTTGTTTTGCTTCTGGAGGGTTTAATATGAGGAAATGGGCCTCTAACAGTGATTCGCTTATTGAACGCATTGAACTAGCTGAAAATATGCATAGTAAAACCGCAAATTCGAAGGAAAGTAATGTCATTTTCGACGATGATGAAACCTTCACAAAATCGATCTCTAATACAGTATGCAATGGTACCGAATCTAAAATCCTAGAAATGCCTTGGAACAGAAATAACGACAAATTTGTGTTTGACTTTTCGGAGTTTATCGAAGCCGCTAGCAGTAATGTTGAAGTAACCAGGCGCAATATTTTAAGAACTACCGCGCGGTTCTTTGATCCGCTCGGAGTACTTTCGCCGGTAATTCTTCCGCTTAAAATGATATTTCAGCAATTGTGCAAATTGAAAACAGCCTGGGATGAAAAACTCCCTGACGACATTTGCAATAATTGGCTCAAAATCGTAAACAACATTGCAAACACAACACCAATTGAATTTCCACGAAGCCTAATGGGAGATATTATCAGTAATGACGCTATTTCGATTCAACTACACGGCTTTTCTGATGCAAGTCAATATGCATATGGGACTTGTGTATACCTTCGCGTCGAATCATCATCTAAACTAGTAATAAGCCGATTAATTTGTGCGAAAACCAAAGTAGCACCTATGAAAGGTGAAACAATACCGCGACTTGAACTAATGGCCGCAGTAACACTTTCGCGTCTTATAAAGTCAGTCCACAATGCCTTGATTAGCACAATTAACTTAGAATCAATCTTTTGTTGGACAGATTCACAGGTTGTCCTTCACTGGGTTTTAGGTAACAAAGAACACAAACAAGTATTTGTAAGAAATCGAGTGCATGAAATTTGCGATTTAACCGAAAAGAAAAATTGGCGATATTGTCCAACGTCTAACAATCCAGCTGATATCGCTTCAAGAGGCATTGATTGTTCTAAAATGCAATCAAACGAGTTTTGGTGGAACGGGCCACAGTTTTTGGAAAACGACTCGGAATTTTGGCCTGTAAATGAAATCGCGCCCTCGCAGCAAATCGAAATTAATACAAACGTTGTCGTAACTGAAAATAACGATCAGCTAAATCTGAACAAAATCATTCCATGCGTAAATTACAGTAGCTTCATTCGCTTAATACGGGTAACTGCGCTCGTATTGAAATTCGTGGCAATTTTAGAAGGAAAGGTTAAAAATTTACAAACAGACATAAGTGACGACTTTTTGTCCAAAGTCAACGAAGCGAAAATCATGTGGCACTTAGAAGTGCAAAAGGTCTTTGATCTATCTGGAAATGATAAAGAAATTAGAAATAACCTCGGATGTTTTGTCGACAAAGAAGGAATAATCAGAGTAGGGGGTAGACTTCAAAATGCATCGATTTCGTATAACAGTAAACACCCCGTATTATTGCCACGTCAGCATCATTTTACAAAATTGGTTATCTGGCATAGCCATTTAACAGTCAAACACAATGGAGTCAATGAAACACTCGCGCAAGTACGATCCAATTACTGGATTACGAAAGGTCGTCAGATTGTAAAATCCTTAATTGCGAAATGTTCCAGATGTAAAGCTATACATGGAAAACCATACGAAACACCAAATGCGCCACCGTTACCTGCATATCGCTTATCAGAAGATGCAGCATTTACCAACGTTGCAGTCGATTTTGCAGGTCCTTTATATGTAAAGGATATCTACACCAAAACTGATCGTATGAATAAATGCTACATTGCATTATTCAGTTGTGCAAATACGCGAGCAATACACCTTGAGTTAGTTCCAGATCTTTTCGCAGAAACATTCATTCGCGCGCTTAAACGTTTTACAGCTCGGAGAGGACTAAGTAAACTTATCGTTTCAGACAATGGAAAAACATTTCTGGATAAAAACGTTCAAATGTATGCGCAAAATATGAACATTCGATGGAAATTCAACGTTCCTACTGCCAGCTGGTGGGGTGGCTGGTGGGAGATATGCGTAAAATTAACGAAAAAATGTCTCAGAAAAACGCTGGGAAACGCAAAGCTTTCGTACGAAGAACTGGAAACAGCATTGATCGAAACTGAAGGAATCATAAATTCTAGACCCTTAACATACGTTGGTGAAGAGATATCGGAACCACCATTAACGCCGTCGTGTCTTGTCATCGGAAGACGAATCCTCGATCAGTCGGAATCACTATCGTTGTCCTCGGATAAAACTTCATTAACAAAACGCGCTCGTTATTTAGAATTAATCATTGAACATTTTCGCCAAAGGTTCAAAAAGGAATATATTCCATCGTTACACGAACGACATCGTTGTTTGAAAAACCCGAAACGCGTAATACAAGTCGGAGACATCGTACACATTTTCAGAGATAAGGTTCCCAAACATACATGGGCGATGGGAAAAGTCGTTAAACTTCTAACTGGAAGAGACGGACTAGTTAGAGCTGCAGAAATCAAAACATTAGATAAGTCGCGACGAGTCATCTATATCAAAAGACCGATACAACGTTTATACCCACTTGAAGTTAATGCTAACGAAGAAAACTCAACTGAAATTGAACACCTTAATGGTCAAAAAGAACATGAACCATCGATTACTATGGTATGGGATGAAGACATTCGAGAACACATAGCAAACATTATTTAAATAACAACTAACGTACATTTTTTTGTAAATAGATTATTCCAAGATTGACTTCGTCAATCGGGGGGAGTGTGTTGAATTTGTTTAGTTGGTCACCCTATGTACAAGCGCCTACGTAAGGGCCTTCTTATTTTTCTGTATAAGGTGTTATCTTTAAAGTTGTGAAAGTTGTTGTCGCCTGAAATCATCGCGAACGAACGCATTATCACAACGAAACGCTGTATTTCATTTATTCATTCACAAATCATCACAGTCTAAAATGTAACTGTTTGTTTTATTATCATCGTCTTCTGGCAATCTTTTAGTCATTATAGCTGGACTTAATATTTACAATTGTCGTAAATGTTGGAAACTAAGGACGCAGGACCTTCCGTGTATCCTTACAAGGATGCTCAGCCAACTACCCAACACCCCCCAATGCTTTGCCCGTTGGCAGATAAAGGATTTTGAATTTACATTTCTGTAGCAGCTGAAATTCGAAAGTATGGGGCTAAAAATTTTAAAATTGAATTTTTGAATGCTAAATATTGAACTAGAAACGCACGAAAGCATTTAAAATTATTCATTTCATGATCACAAACATCATATTTAACAGTTCTCTCACAAACTGTTTTCTTTTGATTTCATACTCTGTTTTCAAAGATAACAAGAAAAGCTCTCAAAGAAATAATAACGACCGGTCTCTCATATCTTCTCAATAAATTTTGTCAACCTTCTTAAGATATCTTTTTTTTCAAAACAAAGTTTTCCTTCTTTTGAGATTGTCTTACCATTGGAAATTAGGATAGAATTGCTTTCAAAACAAAATCTCCACTACAGCATACAGAAGCTATTAACTTCTATCGTCCAGCAGACCAGACAACTAATGCTTATATTTTTTCTTTTTTTAAGTATTGAAAACCAAAAGGCGTTGATATGACAAATGTCATATTCTTAAAAATATTTTGCTTGATTTAAATGCCTTTGAGTTATATATGTCACTGTTGCCTTAAAATACAACGAATAAAGTACATTTAAAGTATTTAAAGCGCTATGCCTCACTTCTTTGATAAGCTTAAGAAATTCCAAATCATACTAAAAATGGAAGAACAAAGTATTTTGAAAGGCTTATCTCTAACATATCCAAGGTTTTGGCATAGTGCATTAGGCTGCTGTAGTTAACTAACCTCAGTCGAATTTGGTTGAAAGCTTGAAATGTTTTACGTATCTCTTGACCACGTATTGTCAATGCATGGCCTCGTAAGTCAGGATTGCTAAAATGCTTAGATTAATGATGATATTTATGATATTTATGATACGACATACTTTTTCAGCTAATGCTCAGCATAATTCAGCTAATATTTGCAAAACATTGATTCGCTCAATTTTTTGAATTCCAAAGTACTGTCATTCTCTTTCTTTCCAAAGATGCTGCACGAGAAGGGCGTATAGATGATTTATATTTGTTGTGAAGTAGGGTTGAGCATACCGAGAAATAAATCATATAATAGTTGTGGTTTCACCTTTACGATATATTCAGCAACAAACAAGCGAACTAATTATAAATCTAAGAGGATACATGTTGACGGCGCGTGTTTTCTTCTGATCTTAAGCGAGCGTGTTTTATCGGGCGTCACTACGGGAAGACGTGACCAGCAGGTAGATACCCAAAGAGAGGGAACTGGGACCGAGGCCAAACCCAAGGAAAAACGACCCTTTTAAACAATATTCATCTTGGAGTTTCTTTTTGTCATTCTCTTTAGGAAATATCTAAAGCCCAAGAGTAAGCTGTGTCCCCATGTTCCCTAAAAATGTTCAGAGAGTATTCCCTATTCTTAATAGCGTTTCTTGAATGTTCCAACACTCTCGAAATCTTGTCAAAATGCTGTCTTGCTCCCCATCTGAAAATACAAAATGTCCCTATCATCCATTCAAAAACACGGCTGATCCCTTGATCCCCATTACCCCTGGGAGGGCCTCAATATAGATCCAACTATTTCAACAAAATCTTATAGCTTCTGCTTCAAATTCTGCATACATAAGACAGGCAAATGTAAATTCACTTTCCTCATAAAATGTACAATTAAAGAAAATAAGAAAAGGTTGTCCATCTACAAAAAAGCAAAAAGGAGATCCTGTTTCACAAAACTTGGTCCCTCCACCTTGGTAAAAGGGAAAAATTGCCTTATGTAACTGTATGACAAGTTCTTATGATTTCACTCACTTTGGAAATGCATCCAACTCCTAAAAGCCTTAAACCGTTGCAAATTTGCACCAAAGGATGCAAGACGCAAATTATGCTGAACCCGCAATCCGCAGATTCCCATTGCCAAATCCGTAGACCGCATGTAGAAATAAGATCGAAACCTTGAAGCCGCAAGCCTATAATAGGCCCCCCAAGTTGGTTATTTTATTCATCGTGATCAGCTTCATAACAGCGATTGGTTAAGATGGCAGCAAATGTGAAGCAAGTAAGAATAATTTTTGTTAGAATGCAAATTCGAAGTGCTATTTGTCAAATCTCAAACAGAGTTCAATTCGCTGGATCTTGCCTTCCAAAAGTTAGAAATATGCTAGCTTTTTCTGAAGAGTTGTGCTAATGCCCCCTTTTTTTTCTTGTCTTCACATTCCTTCTCTTCATTTCATCCCCCAATGTATAAAAGTCTTTAAAAAATGGGAAAACTTTGCTTGATGAATAGAAAAGACCAACGGTGTTGTAAGTCAGCAGGAAAGTTCAGAATAGGCAAAGCATTATATTATGCTTACAAAATGGGCGGACGTCTGCGGCCTCAGATAATCTTAACCACAATTGTGTCCCTGTAGCTATTTTGTCAGTTTTTTATCATTTAATATGTTTGCTTTATTTAGTTTAATTAGTCACCTTTTGTCATTAATAGTATTTTGTGTTAACAAGACAACTTTTTAAGAATTTTATCGAAAAGGCAGCTGTGGCAAATCCAGGCAGAAATTAACTTGGATGCACAATGTGAACAAAATTTCGGACCTGAGACTTTCCCCTGGTCCTTTACAAAATACAATGATACATATCGTTCTATAGTTATCCAGGTAATTGTCAAGACCAAAATAAAACCACTTACTGTTGAAACATTTTCTTTAAATTATGTTTGCATTGATGAAGCTCCTATCATTATTCACTGCTCGATTGTCGAATGGTATTTACCAAAACAATCAATGCAGGTAGATTGGTTATGTTGTGAATTGGTCACATGTTCTGAACTAGGCCTAGGCGATCGAAATGACTAGCTGATTGAAACTGCAAGTATTTGCTGTTGCTGTAAGTAAACTTATCACTTTTATAAATAGTTCTGGCTATATCTGCCCTCTTAATTGCATATCGTATCTTTAGTTTAGAATCATTCTTATGCATTCTATATTCCAAGAAACGTGTTGAAAATGGAAGAATGCTAAAAGTTACCAAACTTTTGCCATTCAAATCTTCACAATGAAACAAATACTTTTAAACTCTGTGATAACTGACGCGGTCATCTACTTTTTTAGCTGCTGCACACGTCTTCAACTAAAATTCGAGGATAAGATAACCCTGATTGGTTAAATATCTGTTTTCTCAACATTTCGAGTAATAAGTTTATAATCAAACTCCATAATGGCTGTTAGCTGTGCCTTATAAAGGTCTCATTTTTGTTCACAAAAAGGGTCTGGAACATCTTTGAAATCGCTGAAAGTTACAGAATTTAGACCCCGTTTACACTGTCCCGTGCAAGTTTGGAACCGTGACAAAACTGTCGCGGTTCGCCCTTGCGTTTACACTAGCACTGTGGAACCGTGACGATTTTGCTCTGCTATCCGGAACAGTTTTGACCCTGCTTTGAAAGCGAACGAATTTTGTACCGTCACGGTTCCGTTTTTGAACGGGACAGTGTAAACACCTATCCGAGACGATTTTGTCACGGATTCACAAAGAGGTCTTTTGTATGGCTGTTTCAGGTAATCGAGGCTTTGATTGTGGCGTAACTACGTTCTCAAATTTTGAAGAAAAGGAAATTCTGAAGAAAAGACGACCACAGAAAAGGCTTGTAGTGTTTCCCAGTACAAGCCTTGATTGGACTTTGCAGTTTTGTAGTCTAAAATAACACTGAAAATTAAAGCCACCTTGTCTTTCGTCCAAGTAAAGTTTTAATCGGCCTTCCGCTCCATTTTAACTCACAATAAAAATTCGATTGTTGACTTCAGCGGCAAAATAAAAGCCTTGGTTGACTAAATACAGCTTCTTCTAAACAATGTTCTACCATTAAATTAAGGTCGTACCGGTACAGTGTAAACGGAACGGCTAAACGGAACAATTTGGAACCGCGACAGTGTAAACACTTGCGAACCGTAACGGTACAAAATTGTCCCGGGACAGTGTAAACGGGGTCTTAGATGTATTGAATTTAACCACCGCAATCTTTTATGTTATTTGATCCCACCATAGAAGGTCCCACGTCCTAATTAGTTGCACAGCTAGACAATGTTTGCTTGTAACAATATTTTGCAGCAATCTTCTATTTTCAAGCCTTTGCAAAAATACATACCAAGGTCTCAATGCATAAAAACGAATAAAGTGGCGATTTTATACCCTGGGTACCAGACTCACTATTATTTTATATAGTGAGTCTGGTACCCAGGGTAGCGATTTTAGTACACAATTAACATTTGTGCATTGTCTCGACGCTTTTTTAAATGTTTAAGCTCATTTTCCTTTAAACTTCAAGAGATTCGGTAGCTTGAAATTTTGACAACTTTTGTGAAAAATAGAGGTCGTATCAATATGTTTATATCACTCTTCAATCCGTGCAGTTGATTTGGCTTAAGGGGCAGTTGATGTCTTGAAAATAGATTTTGAGTCGTTAAATTTAAAAAGTATCATCTGGAACAAATACCAAGAAATAGTCCTACCTGCGATTAAACAGTCAAATCTAATGGAATTTGGCTGAAGTCAGAAGGGTAGCAAACAAAGTTCATAAAGTTTCCTATTATATTGCAATTTCGCGCTTGTCATAAACTTTATGACAGAGGAAAAATTAACTGGAACCAGTGGGGGATTTAAGGGGGGGGCAATTAGGGGCTGTTGCCCCTCCCTCGACGAGTTGAAGCAAGTATGGCGCCCATTTTTTGGAAATTGTGCGCCCCTTTTGAAGAAAAAGAATCAGGTGAAAAGGTTTCTGAGACCAATTAGTTAATTTGCTTCAAGGATAATTTCAAAGTTATGTTGCTTATTCCGAAAATGTATCTGAAATTGTTGTATACAGCGTTCTCTCATCATCAATTTTTGGAAAATTTTCAGCAACCAACCCCCCCCCCCCCTACAAACTGCCCCTCCTTCAAGTTTGCTATGGATCCGTCCCTGACTGGAACACGATACATACATACATGCGATATTTGTTATTGCAGGTTACGCTAAAGCCAGCTTGTGCTGATGTGGACCTTCTACCTGGAATCTTCTACTGGCCATATTCCAGCCAAACTTGTAACAATATCAAAGTTTTTATTCCGAGGTAGTTCCTGTTTCACATTTCACTATAAAAATTTTCAAGAACGTATTTAATGACGTCACCAATTTGCCACTCCAAATGTAACGGCGGATATATAATATTCGCTAGACTTGATAAGCTCCTTTATGACTAATGTCAATTAGATAGGAAACGGTTTTCAACTGCTAAAAAGGGCAAGAGAGGCTTACAAAACGACCGTGCTTCCGCTGGGTTAAGCCTGTGTAGCCTCACCCACGTTGGCTTTTCGCCAACCCAGGTTTCTGACTCGCATGGAATAAAATCTGCTCACCATCTCCTCCAAGTAAACACTCATTTTGTGGAAAACTCGGTTCTTGCCATGTTGTGTAGTTAAAAAACGCTGAATCTGTAAATGTTTCGCACTAGATAATGTTGTGCAGTTATACCTTGATGACACAAATTGTTACATTTATTTTGAATGATGATATGTTTTTTTAATGTTATGATGCTACTGATTCATGTCCTGACCGTTTGTTCGCTTGCTTGAATGCAATCCATTCTCTGCAAACCCATATTATGCCCTTCTAACTAACTATTACTAAAATTACATTTCTATACGTCTTCAAGATCCGAATGTGTCAGATCCACTCTTATTCTATGCAAATATCTATCAAAATGATAGAATTATGTAAGTTAGCTGAAATAGTAAGAAGTATTACATAAATAAATGAAATCGATATGAAAAGCAGCGGCCTTAGTGCACATCCTTGCTGAGCACCACATTCAGTAAATCTGTTCACTTTGCCGTTATCAGCTCTTCAATGTTCCTCTTGTTTTATTCGTTGATTTTATTAGAATTTTAGAGAGGAGAATTCACCACAGATTTTGTGTCTGTTACATTGAGCTAGATTTTGCGCTAAAAGAAAACTTTGATTGTTAAAATTCGCAATAATCAAACTGGTCAAAAAACAAAATATTTTGGTATGGAAATTTACTACTTTTTGATTGGAAGGAATAAGTCGAAGCAGTGTCTTTTGAGGTTTGATACTACCAGTTGCTTAGTTCTTTCCGCCTAAGGGAACTTTGAAATCTCTCTATACGGGTATTGCTGAGCCCCACTTTTGATACATTTGTTCTGTTTGGGGTTTTGCTGGTTGTACCGAAATCAAGCACCAGCAATAAATGAAATCTTACAGGTAGAATCACACACAGCAGACTGATTTCCTGAGCGGAAGACTTAGCAAAGGGTTAGGCAGAGGGCTATTTCTGATGAGCCTAAAAATATTGCGTCACGTTCCGCAACAAAGTGGTTTCACAATACCTATGCATGAAAGCTAGAAAAACTTTCCTGTATCCCCACGAGATATAGAACTGGTTTAGAATTGCCAAAGAAATCAGGAACTCTCCAAAAACGATTTTTTTTGAGGAGCAAAGCTGTGAATACGCAATACGAATAAGTTAGGTGTTACTTAGGGTAGTGTAAAACCACTTAAAAAGGGGGTTTTACAAATGTGAGTTCGTAGGTCGTTCGCAGGAACGTACACGATAAATACGGCGAAAACTGTTATCCAATTCTCTTTACACTTCTTCTAATTCATCAGTTCACGGCAAACGACTAAAAGTATCTTAAATGGCTAACAGCGAAAATGTAACGGCAAACACAATTCTGCAAACTAGCGACAAGGTACACTGAGTTCGACAATCTTACGGCAAGACTGAACCTAACTATAAAGCCACCTCTTATATACCCTAAGAAGAATACAATGTACAGAGGCTGATGCAATTGCAGCGCAATGATGCAATTGGCATGTGATGTCCTGCGATAAATGGTAACCCTGTGTTCTAACAGTAGTTATTTTAGCTTATGCTTGTCCCGATATACTGATCCACAGGAAGGTAAATAGATATTGCGAATTACAATCGATAGAGTAAAATTTACTGTGGAGGCTTCTTTCAGCAACTAAAAAATTTCAGGTAACTCTTTAATTAGGTAATTTCTCAGTCCCCCCCCCCCCCTTAACAAAGCCTGCCTCGCGACGGCCCTGCCCACTAGTAAAGTACGCTGAAAAGGCCCTGTGGTCCTTGGGCTCGAGCTGTAGGCAGGGGTGGCGCCAGAAATCTTCCGACAGAGGGGCTGGAGCTTCCGACAGGGGGGCTAAAATGACTAAAATAAGCAGTTTTCGTACGTTATTTTGTCAAATTTGCTCCTATGGGGGGGGGGGGGTGGGCTAGATGCTTTCGACGGAGGGGCTGTAGCCCCCCTAGCCCTCCCCTGGCGCCACCACTGGTTCTAGGGCAAGCTCTAGGATAGGTAAAAAGAAATCCTGGGAACCTTGGAAGAGGAAATTAGAAAAATTGAGATGACAATGCAGAAAGGTGACCTTTCTTAAAAACTAGGATGAAATGAAAAATGGAACCGGTTTTAACTTGTGTCTGGGGATGCAAATAGGTTCAATCAAAATAATATTCTATTTTGGTTCAATTAGGCAATAGAAAAGAATCAAACAGGCTTTTGTGAAATGCCACCATAATTATTTGCGTACCAATCTGCTTCTGGGTATTTTGAAATGTTGGCATGCTTGCAAAAAATAGAAAATTAGTCATGAAAAGGATAGATAGTAGGTATTGCTTATCCGATTCGGTGTTGACAGGACGATGCACTTTATATGTCTACCTTGTTTTTTAAGGGAATTTTCAGTGATAGAATCCCATGCTGTGCTGACTGACATGTTTGGACGAGAGACAGTTGGATGGTTCAGGAAGTGAATGAATTATGAACGAATTCAGTTATTCCTAGCAACAAAGAGTGCTACCGATACATTCTGCACTGCTATGAACGCGCTGGCTGACTGTCAACTGATGAACAAAGTTTTCAAACTGGAGAGATACAACTAGAAGGTTGATACATAAGGTACCGGTACCCTATTTATGAATTTATACCTAATCTTGTTTTTCACAGACACCGGTACAATATCAGCCACCGGAATAAAGAACACAAAGTCCGGTAGTAATAGCCTTGCAAAGCCCAAATTGGTCATCTACCAACCTAACAGAATTTGTTTTTTCCATATCATACCGCAATTTGTTTATGGCCAGTCTGTTATAAAGAAAACTAAACAGAAATAACGGCTTAACAAGTGATAAATGGTAACTGGAAGGGTATCTGGACATTGTATAGAATGGTCAGGTCGGTTCTAGTGGCATTCAGAGCAGGTTTAGGATTTTTAGAAAGAGGTTGTAAGTTTTGTTCATTTTAACAAGACTACCCTAGAGCAGTGTCGTCGGAACGAACTTCATATTTTGGCTGCCTATTGTATTGCTTCCCACTCAGCTTGAACTTCAACTTCAACTTCAACATTTCATTATCAGTATATTTTAAATATTTACAAGTGATACGATAGTGCTAACATAAACGATTGAAAGATTTAAAAAGCATATTTTACAGGGAATTGTCAGCAAGAAAAAATGAAATACTGAAGGACACGTAGAAATAACTCAGAGGAGCTTTCGAGCTACACGCCCTTTTGTATTTCTACAGGTTACATTGTATATATTTAAAAAAACAGATTCAATGAAAAATATATATATGAAGTTGCATCAAAAACAAAAACAGCAAAAATCGATAATAATGGAAACAATCTAAAGAAAGTAAAAAATAAAAATTGATATAAAAGAAAAGGAAGTAGAGAATGAAAGAAAAGGGGAGTGCAATTCAAAAGTTGATCATAAGATGCTATTTGAAGGCCTGTTAATTTTTTTTGAGATATATTTTAGGTGCTTATTAAACGTTTGTTTATTTTTTTTCTTACGCAATTCAAGAAGAAGAGAATTCCAAAACTTAACACCCTGATAAGAGATAAATTTTAGACGATAGTCAGTAGCCCAAAAAGGAAGGGAGAACAAATCCAAAGAGGATTGACGGGTATTTTGATGGTGTACATCACTGCTTTTTTAAACAGGCTACCGAAGAGAGAAGGAATGTTCAAGTGAATTTTCATGAGTTAATGTCAAACATCAATTTTCCTAGTTCGCATTTGTATGTATTATCAAAATCAAGCAAATTAAGTTTTTCAAAGATTGGTTTCGAATGATCTCTTTTTTTGCAAAAGTTATTGTCCTCACTGCTTTGCGTAGGGAGATTCGAATAGGTTCTAAATTTGAGGAGTAGGCACTTCCCCAGCACGTAAGCGCGCTGGCTGACTCAGTACACGATATATAAAACCTATAATTGAATACAGAACAGTTTTACAATTATTGGGGATTTCAGCCTCCCCTTTCAGCCCCCAGTCCCTGCTTCCGACGGCCTTGTAGAGGAAAGGCAAGGCTTGGAGACTGGCATAACTGACTATATGCATCAACTGGGATTTGGGATACACCTACCAGAAATATATTTCCAGCCCCATACAACGTCCCAACTTGTCCTTCAAAGTCTGCCTACATTTTGTAAAGTTTTCAAAAGGATCATGATTGTAGAGACCTAGCTAGAATAGGCAAGTATGATAAACATCAATGAAAGTAGCCTAAAAACAATAATGTCAATGATATGATAAACATCAATGATATGATAAACATCAATGATAGTAGCCTAATTGTACAAAGTGTCTTTTCCAACGTAGTGTTTAATGGACTGGTGTTGAAAGATTGTCAGAAATGAGTATTGGCTTCTAGACCCTATTCTGCGCCCTGTGTTCCCATTTAGTCCATTAAATTTCAGCTTCAGCGCCAAAGATTTGTGACAAATAGTTTCGAAGCGGAGTTAACTCTGTTCTCGTGTTAATTGTTAATGCTAACTTGCAATATCTTGACAAAGAGCATCTGAGTGGAAGAAAGATTTCTCTCATCCAATGACCACCCGTCTCCCTCTGGCTCTATCACCTGCAGTTGCTGGCTATCCTTTCTTTTCCTATAAGAAAAAATATCGTAGAAAATGGTAGAAAATCTCAATGTCTTGTGCAAGCTTTCTTTATCGTCATTGGGTCTTAGTAAATATGCTGTTTGGATTACAGAGAGACGAAAGGCACATTTTTATGCAGTTGCTAACCCCAAACATCAAAAGGTAGGCAATACTTTAGCAAACTTCAGATTTCTTCGAGAATATGAAATCTATCGCTACAACTGCACGCAAGATAATGTCACTTTTTCTCTATCGACCCACGGATTTCATTGAAGCACCAGAAAACACTTCTTGTATGCTTGCTATTTTTGGCTCTTGTCTGAAATTTGCACAAACGCTTTGTGTGTGAGTCAGACTTGTGACATACAATATCTTCCAAAAGTCCTTGGAATACTTTGAAAACAATAGTGAATGACATTTGGTGTAAAACTGGACGGTTTATGTCCCTGGATATAGGTATCGGGAATTTCATATATCTGCTAGTTATATTTTTTCAAGTTGAATTCTAAATAGTTAATGTATTTTATATTGAAACTTGTATTCTGTGAATTATAAAAATTAACTGAGTTGACTAGAACTGTAAAATTAACAGTTAACAGTTTCTGGCATAAAAGGACCGACTCCGCAGCCGTCCTCCCAAAAGAACAATACCAGACCGAGCCTCGTTACAGCTCTTAACTTTGAATTAAACAATATTGTTCTGGTAGAGGAGGATACAATTTTTGAATAAGTGACGTTATCTTTGAAGTGCCCCACTCTACAGTGCTCAAGATGCTATATTTAAGCATTCAAAATTTGAATTGTGTGTTGTAGTCATGGATAAAAGATATCTAACCCGAGTTTCCTCGTAAACCAGTTTTATAGCTGGTTGTAAAATAGATATAGGCATCTATGAAAAAGAGTTGACTTGATTTTGTCTCTTTTTTTCTGCAGTAAACAGCTAAGCATTTGGAAACAATGCATTTTTGGAAAAATTGTTATGTCTGGGTCCACTGTTTTCAATGTAAAATATTCAAAAATTTAGTGTCGTGTACCAAGACTTTTGGCAGGCATTGTGTAGCCTGGCATTCTTTTGCCAAGTCGCTTAATATCAAACTTGTTATTAGCACTGAATTCAAAGGTCAAAATGAACATTTGCTTTCAGGATCAAGGTTATTTGAGCTTCAAGCAAGCCTCTCAACTTCAGAATAAATATTTATTTATACTTTGCAACGTATTTGTTTACCTTGAGGCAGACCTCGGGGTAGCGCTGGATTGGGGGAAGTGGGGAGCAATAGCTGCTGTCTAAAGTCAATTTCTATTCTGTGCTAAGGTTTATTTCCAAAGAGGTACCCATTTCTCACGTGATCATGAAAATTTCGAATTCCCAATCCTCCCCTTTCCTCGTACAAGCCCTTACACTTTGCGGCTGACAATAACGACCCCCCCTCCTTCGGCAATTGCAATGCAGTTTGCAACACCTTTGCTCCGCTTTTCCCCTTCTCTCCTCCCAAGACTTATTGATCCTCTGAAAGTCAGGACTAGATATCATCAACCAAATGCACATGTATACTCCCTCCATTTCAAAGTGCAAGGATTTTCAGATGAAAAACTTGAGACATTTTCAGAGAAAATTGAGATTTCTCTGGACGTTTCTCAAACTTTTCATGCTAAATCTTCGGCAAATAAATTTTCAGAGAAAATATTATTTCCTTTGTGCGAATTTCTAATTGAAGCGTTTGTAAATTATGCATTCTCGCTCCACTACCCGGGATTTTTATCTTTACGTATGTCAAAACGTTCTGCGTGACAAGTTTCCAGACCAGTCCATATTTTTAAAAATCAATTTTCAGGAAATTTTCATCGGAACATCAATCGACGATTGACTAAAATGTCCATTAAACGACAAACGTGCTGTTTCCAACCAGTGCGTTCTTATTTAACGTGCAGAATGTTTGTGCAGTGTGTAACGTGATTTCTACTGACTGATTATCATTTACAACAGTGCGTGTTGATATAGAAAACTAGCAAATTTAATTAAGCGTTATACAAAGGAAAGGAGGTGCTTGATGGCTAACAATGAGGTAATAGATTAGGTTGAAAAAGAAGTTTAATTAGCATAGAGAATGAAGAATATAGACTTACGTAGGTATGCAGAAAAAGCAATGTTGGATTGTATAAAATTACCTAAATTGAATCACTACCTACATGTCAAATTTTATAACAGTTCTTTGTTTTCGCCCTCTTTCTGCCATGTCACTGCCCTCTCGGTAGGTAGGGGTCTGCTGTAAACTTCAAAATGTGGGAGTTCAGGGAGAAGAGATGTTTCATTATCCATTTTCAGCAATACATTGTATTGAATGTGCAGGGGATATGGCTTCCTGGCAGTGGCACCCGTTGGTACGATCTCTTTAAGGGTAGGTCAGCCTTGGAGAAACAACATTATCGAATTTAGGGTGATTTATGTTTCTTACACATGTGAAAGATAGACTTGTAAATTGAAAAGACGCTAATTTAACATTTTCTAGTACCGACGTTTGGACATTTTCGCCTCGCGCGAAAATTATCACCTATCAGTTTTTCCACATAGTTATTTCAGCGCATGGGTCACTGTAAGGTCAAACATTAAACATATTTTACTCATCAAAAAGTACAGTTTCGTTGTGGAGACCAACGAGCGAAAGTCTTCTTGTGACTAAAATATTATGTGTGAGTCAACCCCCATCTTGAGTCAAAGAACATGCGTAATAATGATCAAGTTCCATGCGCATGCTCTTTTGACTTCAAGACAGGTCTTTGACTTCAAGACAGACAGACAGGTTGCCTCACTCATTGAAAGAACGTCTCTTGGTCGTCTCACCAAACAAGGTTTGCTCGAGTATCAACACAACGGAACCGAAGAATGCATATTATCTGTATCTGTTCTGTGACCTCACTGTTTCGATCCTTTAATCCGGATCGAATCCAAAAAAGTACGGATAGGCCTTGCGTTTACACGGGAACTGCTGGATCTGTATACTTTTAGATCCGCTATCCCAATACTTCTTGGATCGCTTTCAGAGGTGATCCTGTATGGATCCGATCTGGACCGGATCCCGTGTAAACAGATGGATCTGGTCCAGATCGGATCCGTCTACATTATTTATCGAAAGTGAAATATAATATTTTTAGGTTCAAGGTAGTTTGAATATGTAATCCGTGGCTTTTTGGCGCCAGAGAAATGATGCAACGACAGAGAAAAGAAAAACATTTTTTATGAACCCTATGTTGAAATGTGACTTATATTTACCTATGTATGAACATGAACATTTACCATTGTGAAACATTATCCTTTCAGTGGTGCCTAGTTCTCAGGGGTGGCGCTAGAGACAAACCTTCAAGGTGCCGAAGTTTATATTCTCCGTAACTGCCGACGCTGGATGTGTCAAATTGCCGACAGAAAAAAAATTCGATTTGCCCCATATAGCAGGCAGGGCCGTCGCGAGGCAAGCCTCGTTGGGGGGGGGGGGGTTATGTGGAATGCAAATTTACATGATTAAAAAATTATTGCCTGAAACTTTTTAGCTGGTGTCACAGACCTCTGCAATACATTTTGTCAATCTAACTCTGTATGATAATAACCGACTTTACTAATAGTCTTGTCAAATCTCTATATCGGGACGGGCAAAATATATAGTTACTACCTGAGGCGGCACCATGGTTGCCGCCGAAGGGGCAGGAAATTTTCGAATTGTGATGCTTCTAGTTCCCTGGAAAATGCACTCTTTTAAGCAGATTTCACTAAAGCAATCCTCCTAATCCTATTGAAAATTATTGTCTTTTTGCAAAACTTTTTTACAGCAGATAAAAACAACAATTTCGCCGTGGTCTTGAAAAATACCAGGTTGTCAATTACTTTTAAATTTAGATCCCTCTCTCCATCTTAGCATGCCTTATGAATGTTAAGAAAAATCTGGAGCTCATAGTGAATTGCAGTTGACGCTTCTACTGAGAGACTTTAGGAGAAATGGACACGAGGCACAATTTTACCTAAGATTGCTTGATCCTTTATTGATTTTATGACAGGAAGGTCTCTGAAATACCTAAAGCGTTTCTTCCACCGAGCGGATTTACCTGAAATTTCCTATTGAGATACTATTGGGGTGGATGTGACAATCCCCCAGTCGCGACGCCCCTGAGCAGCACCTCCAATGAAGGGGCACCGATATAGAGCATTTTTCCAAGAGCAAGCAAGCATATAGAGCAAGCAATAGAGCATTTTACCAAAATCGTTTGTTGTGGGTGCAAAATTCTCCCTTGCCCCCTCCCCGCCCCCACTTTCCAACCTGTGTCGGAGTCCACGAGATTTTCTCGGCAATTTGTGCCTTGTAAGAAACTTAATTCGCAAATATTGCCTATTATTGAATATTTCTTCCTATCTATGTTGGAAGAAGTTAATCGATGGTTTTCTCTAAACCATTTGTTTGTCGCAAGCTATGCGGTGAACAATGCTGTTGAAAAATAGTTGATGAAAAAGGACAAGAAATGCTTTTTAAAAAATTTATTACGCAAAATGTGTTCATGATCGAAATGTTTTCATTGGCAATAATAATGTCTTGAAACGAAAAGAGAATCCCTTAAGAAGAAAATTTTTTGAAGACTTTATTTATGACAGCGTGATTTCCTTGAACCGGTCCAAAACATGATCCAAATCAAGCATCTGCACGTTTCGCATGAATTCCAAGCAGAAACAGGGATTTCAACCGAGAGGAGCACGATGGTATTGTGGGTCATGCGAAGGAGCACCATGAAATTAAGTCACAGCTTTCACAGAAGCGACAGGATATAATGCCACTATGATAGTAAAATTGCCGACGAAAAGCCATTGAGAAAACCATAAACCAGCCAGTGCAGTTTTCTCCTCGATTATTTATGTCATTCAAACAACATGTAAACCGGGTGACATCCATCAAGTGCCGACGGTATTGAGAAAGCAAAAATTGATTGGCTGCCGACGGGGGGGCTAACAAAAATCTAGGGGGGGCTAAAGCCCCCCCTTGCCCCCCCATGCCGCCACTCCTGCTAGTTCTCTGACCGCGCACCACATTTTTGTTAGTTCGATTAGCAAGATGGCAGAAGATATTCTTATGTTAACATTTGTTTATGTTGAATGCATTATGTTACCAATAATCCAATGAGTTTTCTCTAAGTTTTACCTCCGTCATGAGTACAGATTTAACACCCTATACGTCATAACGCCCGAAGATGCTTGCAGATTTGTAAGGAAGAGCAAAGCACCCCAGCCTGTGGTCCAGAAGAGCCACCTACTTACCACTGTCTACTGTCTACTGTTTTGCAGAAATGATTCTCAAGTTATTCAATTACCAAACGCCCACCCTCCTACAAGTTAGTTCCATAACCTGTGCAAATGTTTGTCAACCAAATGCCTGTAAGACTTTTTCGGATAAGTTCAAATGTTTACTCGAGTGCTGTTTGAAGCAGCATTCGGTCAGCTTTTCTCAATTATTTCCTTATTTGCTCCTATTCTCATTACTTACACGTCGTACTAATGATCTTTAAACGATGGTTACACCAACTATGTTATGTTCGCATGCTGAGCGAACGGCGATCACATGATAGGATTGCATTGAATGGGGGGGGGGGGGATACAGTGTATTCTCCTTTTTGGGGTTGACCGTACTATAATGCCTGCTAAAATTGTAACACCCAGCACTTTTCCCGAATACTAGCTACTACTTCCATCTTCTTTCCCCCAGAACAATATTGAAAGTTCAGACAAATATCATACAAGTGACAAGAAAAAGCGAACTCCATAACCCCTTTCTTTTTCTATAGTAAATCAACACTGTTTCTAGGGGAAGAAGGGGGTGTCTGACGTTAGTGGTCCGAAACTTTTGGCAGGGATTGTAGCGCTTGATACTGCACTAAGCACAGTTTATCTGACTGCCTCTCTGTTTTTTCTAACGACCCTGTGTTTTATCTACTTCACCAAAGTGAAAGAAATGTTTCTATTGCAGAGGAACGACATCAACCAATATTTGAGAGATTGCTTTTGCTTTTACTCTTAAGAATAAATCGAAGTGTATCTAGTATTATTCTAGCAAATCTCAATTTGCTTACCGTCATTTGTAAATCACATCTGGGATATTTTTCTTTGACAATGGATATCAATTTTGGTTAAATTTTTTTATGATGTTGTCACAGGACATAGATGGTTTGGGACGACTTACCCCAAATGGTTCGTCAATGCCTGGAGATAGCTATTGGTTGTCAAACTTTAAGAACTCTATTCGCTTCTTTTCTAACTTAACTATAAAAAATCGCAGGTATCGCCGTTGAAGTTTTTCAAAGGGCTTCACACACTAAGATCTCCATTGATGTTTTGCAAGAAAATTCCAGTCTGTTTTGCTCAATTTAACAACTATTTTCTCTATCTATTCTCTAAAACAATCTATATTCAATATAGAATCTTTTTTGATCACTAAAAAGTTCTTCCTAGATATGGCACCCTTACATCAGAAACCCTACTAATAAGAAAAATTATCGAGTGGAAGGTTTTTTCCAATAATACGATAATTCTATTAACCAAGAGATTAAAAATATCAGCTAAAAATATAGCTCACATAGAAAACTATACCGTTTATCATGAGAATCATAATTCGAATCAGGTAAAATGTTGCGGACATGACAAGTTACAAAAAAATCTAACTCAACCAGGTCAAAAACAAATTATTCAGGCTGATGCATTATTCCCACGATTGTATCAATGTAGTTTCCAGTCTGTTAGATCATCCTGTCATTTTGCAAGTGCTCATGTGTGGCATAATTTATATCTATGTTAAGTATTCAATTTGTGAATGTTATTTCTGATTCCAAATTTAAGTCGAACTCGTTAGTTTTTCTAAAATTTCGAAAACATTTTAAAAGTAATAAATCTGTCTGAAAGAATGATTTCTGTTGAGAACTTGTTTTGGAATTTAACCATTTCAAGGATTACCAATAAACCATTCAACTGTTTTATTTGGTAAATATTGTTTTCTGGCGTTGGTGTCTCCTTTTGAAAAGAGTTTCCAAGCACAATATCATCTATCTTACAAGGATAAACCCTCGTTTTCGACATATAAACAATTATTTTTATTCGCATGCTTTCTACAAATCAGGCATAAAAAACATTGTTGCTCATTGCCATGTAAAACTCTCTGATAGACATTTGATTGAGAGCGATTTGCGGTTTTGCCAGATGGCGTCTGCTAATTTCTTTTGTGTCACAATAGAGTTCGTCTTGACCATGAATCAAGATAATATCATACCCAAAAATAGACACAAAGCTTCGACTGCCCCAATCGATCTAGCCTGTGTGCAGACTCGGAAATTTCAAAGAGGAGAGCAAGTTTTTGTCAACAGCGTCTGCACGCAGGCTACCATCGATTGGTCTGGTACTTCTTTTGTGAAACCTCCTTCACTCGGCTTGGCTTAGAGCCCACCCTCTCGGTCATGAACCATCTGAAGTCTCGTCATATCAAAGTAAGATATCAGCGAAGATCTGTTTTTGAAAAGTAATCAGACTTGAAAAGATCGAAATGTCGTCAAATTGTTGAACTCAGATAGACGATTGTTCAATTGCTTGGGAAAGTGAGAAAAGCAATGACGATTAGTTCAGTTATCTGCGTTTATTTGTACATCTAAACCACGAAAGCACTGTCATCTCCGTGGCAGACTCATTTGATTTTCAAAAACTCAAGATAAAAGATTTAATTAAACTATTAGGTTAGCTATAACTCACAATTTACTTTTAATTAAAGCGATGATTTCAGGGAGGAATAATACAAGATGGTCAGTAATCTAGTAAAGTGTAATTTTGGGTATCTGTTGGTACGAAGTCGCCTTTGTTTACTTGCATCTTCGATTTCCGATTGTCTTTAAATCAAATGACTTCAAATTAATTTTACATTACTCATTGTAAAGGCGAGAAAACGGTACTATGAACACAGTTACCGTAAATTCTCTTTTTAACCACCCCCCGGGGCGCTTATTCTTTTTCAGCACTTTGAAGGGGACTTAAAAGTCGGGGGGCTAAAAAAGAGAATTTACGGTAAGTCTTCTAAGCAGCATCAAAGTAACTGGCGTAGTAAGAAATACGTTCAAAGCACTATTGGATCTTATCAGTTACCCTGGGTGCCAGAGCCTCAGAGAGTCAAAGGATGAAGAACGGGGGAAGGAATTGCGAAGGAGAATGGAATAGTAAAAGTGTAATTTTGTCTTCCTCTTTCCTCTTCCCTTTCCTCTTCCATTCTCCTTCGCATTTCCTTTCCCCCGTTCTTCATCCTTTGACTCTCTGAGGCGCTGGCACCCAGGGTGCTTATCAGTTAACATTTCGGCATCACAAGGCAAAATTTGTTTTATATACAAGTTCCAGTTGAAAAATCACTGTCATAGATGCAGATATACAGGACTCGCTACATGAGCCAACTTAGTAGTAGCACTATAAGAAAACCCATGTCGAGATAATGAGGCTTGGATTAGTCTATTTGACCTTTTGACGCATGATTTTACCTTATTGTTGGGTTGTCTGACCTGAAAAATCCTATTTTTCCCAACTTCTTCAATTTTTTTTTCTTGCCAAATGTCTTTTTGCATTTAATTGGAAATTTTGCATTTAACGTTACTGGAAATGTTGAGTCACACTTAGATATCAGAGAATTGCACATTAAAACTTTGTTTATGTGCATGGACATAAAGACGGAGTGGTGTTACCAAACTTTACGAACTGAAAATTGGCGACGTTGAGATATTTAGAAAACATTATGAATGTATTATTTTATTCTTGTAAAATTTGACACATAACATACGTAGGTTACAAGACAATGTAGCAGGGAGCATGGAAATACATAGCAACCCTGCGACCATAACTTTAGCGTAACAATTCACAGCTAAATATAGATCTAAACATCAAAGATTGCATATTACAAATATAGCAATTACAGAAACTAACAGAAAACAAGAAACACAAATAGGATTTCAACAGCACCTTATCGAAATCGTTCTGGGGCACGAATATATCTCAAAGTTATCTCGAGAATTTATGTATTGTAATCAAAAGATGGAAAGAGAATGTATTTTCTCTGATCAAGTAAAATTTTACTTTGCTCCGGTAACCAAGATAGAAGATCATTAAAAATTAAATGGGCAGTTTTCAACCCATTTTTATGAAGCAAGGTGTTAGCCAATCGAAAAAATCCGACCTCAGATCTATCTGAGATGTAATCGAGTCTATGTATTTCTTTTGACTCATTTTGCTTAGTGGCTTGTTTGGGTTTATTTGGGTTTTATCTTAAAACCTGGGACTGGTTAACTTGGCATGAAGGGGTACACTGGAGGGTTATAATACGTAGACAAAATGTATTTGAAAATTTGTAGTTAGAAAGCTGCAGTAAAAGGGAAAAGAAGCCTTGGTCCCCTTCTTTTGCTGGCCTTGGCCCCCCACTTTCAAATTCGTGACCAGGGCCCTGGGCAACGCATAGGCTTTGTACTTGTTTTTACTGACATAAAAAGGAAGGGCTGAGCAGCAACGTTACTTTTAAAGAAACACGAAGAAAAGAGAGTCAAGATTTATATACAATGGCCATTTGCTCTTCAGTTGATAACCAAGGAGGGGCACTATATACACACATTCATTTTTTTAATAAGAAACAGGTTATAAGAAACGGTAGGTCCAATTTTTCGAAAGTTAAGAAACAACCCTACCCAAATTGAAAAAAGTGAAGAAACTTTTATAACTTGCAGTTTTAATTTTCTGAGTTGACACTCGAAACAGTTTTGACATTGAACATCACTGTATATTGCAACACTACCATTGAAATGCAGTTTGCATCATTCTCAGTAAATTGTACACTCAAAAAGTTTTCATTTAAAGATCTGTTTTGACTTGACATTGATGAAGTTCAATGAGCTTAACTGTTTACAGATCTCAACAGTCATTCTAGGAAAACAAAATTCCTTGATCACTTTGTAAGTTTATCTCTGAATGTGAGTGAACTATTTACTTTACCTTGGAAGTATGTTTAAAAAATTCATTACCTAAGAAATTTAGAAAACATGTAAGAAACTTTTGCTAGCAAAATGGCCAGAAAATTAAGGGGATGGCTACCAGCACCGGACCTTGGTTTTTTTAGAAAAATAAGTGTAACTGCTTTCATCGTACAACTGCTTAATCTCGAAGGACAAGTTGTCTGTGACGCAAACATAGAAAAAGTTCTTGTTTGAAAAATGGGAGTGGTTAGAAAAGCCATTTTTGATCGTGTCTCTAATTGGTTGGTTGGAAAATCCTTCTGGTCGTGTATCTGTGACGAGTTTGAATAGTGGGCTCCTTTTTGTCTCGATAGAGTTAGATAAGCATGTAAACTAAAGACAAGGCTAGAAAACAACCCCAAGGCTAGCACAAACTTTTGTCTTCTTTTGCGTCAATTTGTGGTACTCATGACGTTTTGTCTTCAATTCTTGTTAATCACAGAAGTTTGCGGTGAGTACATTTCGCTTACCCGTGGGAAACCGTTAGCCCTTTAACAATTTTTTTTCTGCTCAGGTTCACCGTTTTGACTTCATCAGACGTCTTGCCAACGCCGCATCAAATGAATTGTCGTGAAGAGCTAGTTCATCGGCAAGGTTTCATTACCATTATGTAAGTTGCCAGGCATTCCCTTCATATGCCATTTATATTCCGTTATTCATTTTATTTGTATTTTCAATTTAGCAAACGAACAAAAAATTCTTCGAAGTAGGCAAACATTTTTTTATTTTTGTAAAATTTCATAAAAGCATATTTTCTCTAGAGCGTTTATCATCATAGCTCGAGATGTTTTTATTAATTGATTTCAATCAGGTCCAAAAAGCATCCTTATAAAATCCATTTTGGTAGATACTGCCTAAACACAACTTGTCGTTGTCATGGTTTGAAATTTAATCATATTTAAAACTGCTTTTTACTTTGCGATATGAAGCAAAAACAAAATGGCAGCTTTGAAATCGCTTGCCTGCTAAAAATTGGGGGGCCATGGCCACCCCGACCCTACTGGTTGCGTGCGCTCTGTCTCTACAGCTCCAGGCGCAGGAATCACGAGGTTTTTTCTTTCTTACTTTAGAGTTGCTACAATCTTTAGCTGTTCTCAAGCTAACTAAATCCAACTTATTTAAATTACCAACGCTAAATATAATGTAAATCAAATATTACCGATCTTTATAAAAAATATTTCTTTCAAATATTTCTTGCAAAGATTAGAAATACAATTCAACGATGAAAATTCTGATATCTTACCGAATGTTTAGATTTTTTCAGAAATTTTGCTAATAATGAGCCGACTGATCAAGTTGGACAGGGTTACTATTGTATAATCAATTGTGTGTATTTACTTTCATAAGTTTTTCGTGAGTTTTTGTGATCTTGTTGTTGGGTCTTTTAACTTCCACAAGCCATTTTACCTTCAGTGATCTCAGTCACTTATTTTCTTTAGGCAAAGAACCATCTTTTTGAGGTTTTTAGGGCACGTTAAGCGAAGAACAAAATTTCCCCCTAGATTCTCCATCCTTAAAGGTGTTATCATTTGAGGTTGTTTTTTCTTTATATTTCAAGAAGCGCTTTTCAAACAACATTAAATTACCTCAATATTAAGGGCTTCCATTTTTTCTTGTAAACTTGCGTTACAATATGATTTGAATATTAGGCAGTTTAAGTATCCTTGTCTTTTCTTTCAAAATCTTGAAAGATTTAATGTACAAGCCAGCCGTGTTTTTGCCAGAAATAGAATAATCCTTATTTCCATTTCCAAGTACTACGGACATTAACCTTCTCTCGACAGTAATTCGTTACGGGGAATTTACTTGTCATACTTTTCCAATTGTTTTCAAAATCATGAATCTGCTCAGTCAATAATGTTTTCATGTTTGTTACTGGAATGGCTTTATTAAAGCACCAGGACTTCAATTTCATTGGTCACCCTTCGATGCTTTGTCACTGATCACTTGTTTATTGCTTCTTTGGCATGTTTGTGACTATAAAGACATTAAACTGTGGTCTTATTCCTTTTTTATTTTATGCTTAACTATAACGTTTAATGTTGTTTAATGTTGAACTACAGTTGACATCCGCTATCTCGAACTCTACAGGGAAATGAAAAATTGTTTGAGATAGCGAATGTTCGAGTTATCGGATGATCAAAAAATCCAATTTTTTTCATGGATATGTAGTCACTATTACAAAATTACATATCAAACTAAGTCATTAAGAAAAATAAGCATCTAATGTCATTTGTTTTCTCTTTCTAACCAACTCCTTCTTTATAACACCATTCATTTTAATGAAATGCTCACGGAGCACTTCTCCATTCTCTGAGAATAGGCAATATCTTGATATTACCTCCATTGCATCTTTTATTCCGTCCGTTGTTGGCTTTGTCAAAGGGTTGTCGTTGCTTTCTTGGCTGTCCTCTTGGCTGTCCTCTTGGCTGTCTTCTTGGCTGTCTTCTTGCCTGTCCTTAACTTTAACAACTTCTTCACCAATTACCTCAGCTATGATTTCATCTTCAGTTGGCAATGCTGCTTTTGCTAAGACTTGGTCGTCGCAGTCAATATTGTCCTCTGCTGGCTGGAGCAATTTCTTGATCTCTATTTCGCAGTTTCATCAATTCTTCCACCAACTCTTTAAAAGGCTCTGATGCTGCTTGATGTTGCTTTTCGAAAGAAAGGCCAGCTTTGGCAAAGCAGTTAACGACTGTCGTTTCAGATACCATAGACCACGTTGCGGCTGATATGTCCATTTCATCCAAAATGCTAATTTTTTCTAGAGAGTTTTGTTGATCAATTGCTCTGAAGTATTTCTGCACCAAAACTGTTGGCTACTTTGCCTTTAAACTTCGGATTACCCCTTGATCCATTGATTTGAACATTTAAATTGTATTATAGCACTGTCTTTTTAATCTGTTAACTGTCATCTGCCGTTTAAACAGACTTTTCACTCGTATTTTTAACTTTCTCACATAACCAAAAACAAAAAAGTTCGAAATAGCGAACACTTTTCGTCCAGGGAAACAGAAAACGGTTCGACATAACGAATATTCGAAATAGCGAGCAGTCGAAATCGCGAACGGTTTTTTTATACGTAACCCTATAGCAAAACCAATGGAAACAGAAATTGGTTCGAAATAGCGAATGTTCGAAAGATCGGGCAGTCGAGATAGCGGATGTCAACTGTTTTTTCAAAGTAAAAGCCGAGAAAAAGCTTTTTGAAACTTGTCAGTTTATGTAATCGTACCAGGAACCCAGATCATGTCATAGTGGCCTGATATAATAAGGTACCACCAGCCTGAATTTATAGCTTTTATCAGATGGTTTTGTACCAAATATTGCTCCCTCTTCCCTCACTAAAATAAAAATTGTTTTCCATCATTGTATCAATATAGGTCACTAATAGCTTGTTAAAAGCGTGTTAGTTTTCACAACTGGCAGCTATGCATAGCTCTGCTTGGTGTGTTAATAGAGCTGGCCTTTTCTATTGGATGCCTTTTTTCAATGATTCAGTGTAAATTCAGTAGCAATCTGTTGAAAAGCTTGTTCTCTCCAAATTCTTAGAAGCTCTGGTTTTCTGTTTCTGTACATTCTTTTTTTTGTAGAACCAGTAAATTTAAGTTCAGGCTGACTGTTCTTAATTTTTTCGAAAATCTAAGGCTGGATTGTTCTTAATCTGTTCTTCATATAATAGGGTGTAAGCAGTGCGAGTGCTAGCTTTTTCGCTCTAGAGAGGTAGACTGGACTCATTTGGCAACAAAGTGAGTGAGACAACCTACAACCTACAACAAGGCATTTTTATGAAAAGGGCTATTTGGCCCTCTTGCCCAGCGTACCAAAGAGCAGGGGGGACAATTGTCCCCTGCACCCCCTCTCAGGCGTCCCTGTGCTTCAACTTTCGATTTTTCTTTTTGCCCAAGCACCGGGGGTCCTTTCATTACTGAAAATAAAGCAGAAGTCAGAAGAATTCTCAGATTTTATGTTGAAAACTGAGGGGCGAATGATTCCATTGATGAAAGACCGTTTGGTTTGCTACATAAAGAGGAACACCCGCAATCACTTCTATAGGCAATAAGCTTGTGACAGATAAAATTTAATGCGATTTATTTATCTTGAATATTTATAATGGTAATAAGACCGCCAATCGCCAAATCACAAAGAACCATTTCTGGAAATGGTAAGTTGGTCAGAGATAATGGATAATGCGATTTGTATCTCTCGAATATGTACTTCAGCCTAAAAAGCCTACCACTCATCCAATCATAGTAAATTGCTTCGGCAAGAACACCTTACACTAAAACCTGTAAGTTTTTATATACTTTTCTTATTCTGTTACAAACTGGAGAAACGCCATATGTTTAATTTCAATCTGAATTTTTGAGAGTCGTTTATTAAACATATTCAAAACATATTAAAGATACAAAAAAAATTTCAAATGATTTTCGAGATTTTCGAGATTTTCGTGGAAGGACTCTCCCCTTGATCAGTACAATTGTTTTTTAATTTACTGGATGTCTTAGTGCTAGGTTTTTTATTACAGTGTCTGCATCCTGGTTGGTACGTTCCTTCAGAAATAGTTGAAGGTGCGTGATGTTTTAGTTAAGGAAAATTGTTTGGCAAAACAGGGTTAAGTACAGATATCAATTGGATAGGATGCGAATATTGATTTGGTGTAAACTTCTAGTATGCCTTTATAGGCCAGCTAATTTAATTTCTACAAATGTTTTGTCTTTTAAACAACCGACCGATACATATATGCACAAGCTAAGGAAGGACCCGAGGTCTAAATCCAAATACCCGTTTCCATTTGCCAAATTGTTTAGTTCCGTCGCTCAAAAACAACCAACAATTTTTCCCAATATTTCTGAAACAACAATTTATTTTACATGTGCAAAACATCTTTATTATCGTTTCTCCTTATTAGCAAATGTTCACTGGATATAGATGCCAAACATCAGCGGTTATCGGAGCTGACAGATATTTCAAATATTTGAAGATTCATGCGAAAATAATTGATATATTTTTAAATAATATTATAAAGTGCGGGACACCAACTGAAATTCTCAAAACAAGTAAAGACATACAAAGGTATTTTTCTTTAAGAAACTTACTAGTAAAGGATCTAGACAACACTGTGTTGTAAAAATTTATGGAGCTTTACTAACTATAAGAGACTTTCTAACTTCTGGGGTACTTCTTTGGTGAATGAAAACATCATCAAAACTTTCTATCAAAAATATCAGATTATTATTACAATAAGTTTACTCGAGTATTCATTAGATTGTGCAATAGGCAAAGTCTACCACTCTGTTCTTTCCCTTGTAGCAAGTTAACATGCAGTAATGTGCAAAGCTCAAAAATTATTTTCTCTTCCTTAGTAAATGACCACTGAAAATTGTTTATCTAGTAATAGGAAACTTTATCTAGATTGGCTCCTGCTTTTTGTTATAAAATTGCATATGAAATAACATATCGGGAGAAAAGTGAATTTCAAGCATTTAGAGCTACGCACTACCAACCCAATACGTTGTGCTATTGACCCAATAACCAGATTATTTTGCTCTATGGCTTATTTTGCTCTTAAAATCTCAAGAGATATAGGCATGGGTACCATCGTTTGTCATCTGAATTTCGACCAAAATACCATGCCTCAGAACATTTTCACAGATGCTAAACACAAACAACGGACAGAATATCCACCAGATAATGGAGGCTTAAATTCTAAACTGGTTATAGACATATAATCACGTGTAAGATTGAGGCTTAATTTTCACACAATATTACTTAAGCCAGTAGTAATTTTAACTCCTTTAACAGTATACAGCAATGCATAAATCTATTTAAAAGTTTGCTAGACTAGTTATGCTGTCATAGCCTAGCCATTCCCAGTAACATTTGCTTTTCAGTCAGAGGGTAATACAGATATACAGATAATAGAGAGTAATACAATATACAGCAATGCATAAATTAACAGTGTACATAAATTAACAATATACAGTAATGCATAAGTTAACAGTATACAGCAATGCACAAATCTATTTCAAAGTTTGCTAGACTAGTTATGTTGTAATAGCCTAGCCATTCCCAGTAACATTTGCTTTTCAGTCAGAGGGTGTTAGCTGTTCATCAGTAATACAATATTAATCACTAAACCTTAAACTTCACACTTGATTTGCAAGCCAATATTTATATTCGTCCTTCATTCCTGGGACCTCAGAAGGACAACAGGGGCTATTTTAGCCTGATAACCAGCCCATTATTCAAAAGTATTCCTTTTTTGGAAAAGTGCAACTTTTTCTGGACATTGTGTCCTTTCCCAACTGTGCCCTTCCAACTACAAAAGCTACCGATGTCTTTGTATTTATTAACAGTACATTTCAGCGTTTCAAACCTTCCTACACAGAATTGGTCTTCAATAGAAGAGAGCGAACATAAAAATGAGTAAGAAATGAATGAAAATATTTGAGCAAATACATAGGAGCTGGATGCATATCTAGCATTAATACCTGTCAATTGCATTGTTTGAAGGTATCTTGAGCATGTTAAAAAATTTTTCTATTACATTTAAGCTTAAATTCAATAATGTATCCGTTTATGCAGATTGTGAAATTGATGGCGGAATTATGTACAGTTGAAGCTGCTAATTTTTGAAAATGTTTCTAATAATGAGCTGATCAAATATCTATAAGAAATAAGTATGGTTCATTTCATCTGAAATTGGATTTGAATTTTGACAACATTTTCATTCTAAATTCTAGTTATAATTTAATAAGTTTTAATCGTTATGTTACCATCCAATTAATTTGCTGTGTTTAATTTTCATTCTTTTGAATAGATACAATTCGAAAAATTCCTTGTCTAAACTGTTTTTAAACATGTGTAAAATGCCAAAGCAAGGTACACCATGAATGCCGTGAAGATGTTTTGTAAGATCTCGTAGTTTTGCAAGACTGTACTTGCAAGGGTGAATTGTCCCATGGTACGTTCTTATCAGGGGCGGAGCCAAGAAGATTGTTTGGAGGGGTCAAGAGGTGGTTTTTGCCGACTAAAAGGGCGTGTCTCACACTTTAAAAGTGTGGTTAAAAGACAAATACTCTTACATGCTACTGTTATGCGTTTTTGTTTCAAAGTTTACACTTTAGTGTCATACTTTGAAAGTTCAACTACACAGAAATGTTAATATGCTACAATTTTTGCAAAAAGATTACAGAGTGAGTACAAAAATTCCATCTTTTGCCCGACAAAATTCGTTAATGTTCTGACGAACAAAATGTTGGGGGACACCGCACCCCCATACCGTCTTCGCGACGCCCCTATTTCTTATGTTCAATGCATGTAATTGAGTGGAAATTGTGCCGATCAAGCGATGATGCAGCCTAATTTAAACATCTAGCATGAAGTGGGCCTCAACATTACTTAGGCCAATGGACAAGAAAAAATAAATTCTTAAAAAGCAAGCTTCTACCCTTGTTGAAATATGTTTAGCCTCGTATACGCATCAGCTTGGAGGCGAATCAGCTTCCAAGGTCTTTATTTCAATAATGTTTTGCAGCAATTCTAGTCTTGCTTAACATTTGGTGATATTTTAAACCAAATAATCAAATCTACGGCTTCACTTTGTTGTATTTTTATTATCGACGAGAATAAGTGAAAGTTATTTCAAAATGAATCGTTGCTAGTGACCATGCTGCTACTGGTGCTGCCCGCTGCGCTGTTTTGTTTGTCCAGAAAATCAGTTACTTTGACTTCCAAAAAGACAAATAAAGGTATAAGGGTGCAACAAAAGCTATGGCATCAATTATGTTTTTTCTTTTATCGTTCCAGCTTACAAATACATAAGCATTAAAGCCCGATAAATTTTGAAGTGCGCTGATTTTGAATTACAGTACATTTTCTTTAAGCACGCTGCAGCGAATTTTAAGTAAAAATAGAATTTCATTAAGATTTCTTCTGATTGAAAATTTCTCAATTTTAAAAGAACGCCCTACGTTACTTGCAGCTCAAAGTGGTAGTGCAAATTGTAGGAATTGATCGTGACTTTTCAAAGTAATATGTAAACCTTTTCTTCCCTTTCCTTCCCTTCTCTTCCCTTCCCTTCCCTTCCCTTCCCTTCCCTTCCCTTCCCTTTCCTTTCATTTGTTCTCATTTCCTTTCTTTTCTTTTCTCATTTTTAATTTCTCCTTATTAACTTCGTTTTGTCTCTTTTCCTTTCCATCTTTTTTCCTTTCTATTTCTTTCTTTCTTTCTTTCTTTCTTTCTTTCCTTTCCATTATTGCATTTTTCTCATTTCTTTTTCCTCTTTTAGTTTCCTCTTGTTCCTTTATTGCGTTTTCATGTTTCCTTTTTTTCATTTTCCTTTCTTTTGCTCTCATTTTCTTTCTTCCCTTCTTTCTTTTTCCTTTCTTTCTCTATCATTTCTTTTCCTCATTCTCTGTTGATAAAATATGACTTGGAGGCGAGAGGGACTATTTGCTTCTCAGTCAAGTGTTGAAATCAAGTTTAACTTTTGCACTTGATTAATATGCCCTAAATGATTTTCAAATTTGAGCATCAGCGTTCTGAAGGATATATATTATTAGAGTAAGGCATATATGTATGTAGGTAATGAACAATCAGCATTCTATCTGTGATCAGTGCTTTGCATCGTGATAATGTTCTTTGGAAACCTGTTTTCTTTGTGTCGCTAAAGGCGCCAGTTCTACGGTAACAATTCGTCTCAGTCGTACCTGCGGTGGTCTTGCCTAACGAAATTTTGAAATTTTATAAGATGGCGCCATTGCCTCTTAATAATATTTTCATCTTAATCGACTGCTTACCTTGATTCGAATGTTTGTTTAAATTCCAGTTTTTTAATAAGAATTTTTTTTGTTTTCGAAAGGCAAAACCAACCACTTGAGATCCTTTCTTTTTGGCGAGCAATGAGTGCAGATTGAATTATCAAACATGGTTAACCGAGAATAAATATTATTGTTTGATATCTTGGAGGACATAAATTAAGAAGTTATTTGATTTTTTGAAAAAGAGTATTTCTACCTAAAACCTGTTATCATTCTTGAGCTATATAGAACGTCATAGGTTGGCTTGGTAGTTTTGTCATAAGTTATTGAAATGATGGTGCCAGCCTTGTTCGTCTGCATAGTAACATCAAAAAATGTGGTAAAATTATTTAAGGCTGTTGATTACCGAAACTGAAAGATCCTGACCAAAGTATTCTACCGGCATCCTTATGAGTTCTAGTACTGAGCAAATATGAAATATAGCATACCGAAAATCAGGCTATCACCGGGATGAAAAGGCAATGTTCACTTTACGTTCACAATGATTTTGTATCCACTCTGGACTCTTTTTTGTAGGTTCTTCATTCTATCAAAAACAGATTGGCTCTCAAGGAGAAAATCGTATTTGATTTCATCAATCGCCTATCGAGAAATTATCTTTCTGAATATAGACCTCAATTTTCCTCTCATTAGGTGAATTCTTATTTTTCAAAGTCTTGAGCATTGACATGAAACAATGGTTATTTTTGCATGTATTTATAAAGTGCGTTAGCGAACAGTAACTTCTCAAACCTTGAAACATCCCTCCAGATCTAATTCTAGGCTCTATTTGTTTGTAACGAGAGATAGTCGTTGCATATCAACACATTAATGTAATCCTCCTGGTTCACCAAGCAATCTCCCTAGATATTATTGTAAAAGGACTTTTCTTTTCTTTGAATATTAAATTGCTAAGATTTGATGTTTGAGCAAAACTTCAATACCGAAATGATGCACAAAATGGATTTAAAAAGTTTACATATTGATTTCCGACACTATTAAATCATCCTGGAATTTGAAACTTTGGTGAATAAAATGGCTGTGTAAGGTTTTCAGGTAACGGGCTAAAACGCAAATAGAGAAGTTGATTGATGAATCTTCATATGAGGAAAGAGCTTTATGATGTTTGTAGGTATCCTAGGGAACAAAAAGGAGAAACTATGCCTGACATAACGTGTCTGGAAAGAAGTGATGCTCCCATTAGTTACTATGGATTAGAAAGAAGGTATTTTGCAAACAGTTAACAGACAGGCGCTAGTTCTATGTAAGCAAGGAATGTCATATCTTGGCTCAATTAGTTGAGAACAATCATGAAGGCCAATTCAATTGAAGTTGCATCAATTCTTTTTATAGGGCCGTTAATAATGTTGGAGGTGGGATGTGCACCAACATATAAGAAATAAAAAAAACGTGCTGAATATGTTCAAATTGGTTTGGGCTTAGGAATTTTGGTGTCCTTATCAAAGAAAGAAAATATTCGCTTTACAATGATCCTCAAGTCGTTTAGAATGATTCCGCCCTAATACTTTAATACATTTTTTCCATAGATGGCCAAATAAGACCCAAATTTAAACCAGACATTTAAGATTAATTTTCGGTACTTTCAGTTAAGTTCAGTTTTATTTCAAATTCAACTGTTTACATATATATGTTTCAAGTACACATTAATTTACTTCAATACATATAT
Source organism: Rhopilema esculentum (assembly GCF_057945365.1). Classification (NCBI taxonomy): domain Eukaryota; kingdom Metazoa; phylum Cnidaria; class Scyphozoa; order Rhizostomeae; family Rhizostomatidae; genus Rhopilema; species Rhopilema esculentum. The sequence continues at coordinate 9,633,547 of NC_142830.1, forward strand.
TAGATGGAGCCTGACAAATCTCACAAAGGCCTTGCAAAATTCAGCTTAACTTTCATTTAATACCGTTTCACTGTTGTTCCAAACTTATCTTTCAGCAGCCCAGTGCTTGATATGTCTTAGATACATTGGTTTTGACTGAGAAAGAAATGCCCGGCTCAAGATCTATTATTATAAGTTAATAAAACGAAATTTCGCCACTAAACAATTATTTGATTCTTGGCACATGCATTGCGGTTCCTAGAGAAGTACGTGCTCAATTATTTCCCAACAAAGCTCTCTAAGCCCTGAATTGTTTCCCAACAACAGTGTCTTGCATGTGAATTATCAGACATTCTTATTGCCCCCCTCCCTTAAATAAGTTCTATACAAACCAATTTGTTTAATCACTACAGTGTTCCTCTCTGGTCCAGCCGAAGTGATGACGTCATAAAAATTTATTTTTAGAATTTCTGAATTTTGATCCCAGAACCTGAAAGAGCATCACGAAGTACCTCTAAATATGCAAATCAGTTAAAGGCATCAAGAATTGGCTGAGATATGGCCACTTGAGCACAGGCTCTTGTCCCATCAAACCTCTGTAATTTGGTCTTGGTTCATAATTTTAAGAACCAGGCCAGAATAACAGTAATCTCTTAGCAAACTTGAAATCTTTCGTTGGCCATATCTCGCCCAATTTGGAACATATCTAGCTAATTTTGCACACTGAGGGGTATTTTATGTCATTCTTTCAGATTATGCGGCCAAATTTAAGAAATTCTAAAAATAGATTTTTGATGACATCACATTTCGGTACTCTATAAATGCATATGCGACCTACTCCTTATAATCCCCCTGGCAATTGCTAATGACATTTATTGCCAACTTGAGCAGGGCGGGATCCACGCTAGAGCGAGGACAATCAATTTGTATTCGGTACGGCAACGTCAATAAAACTCAGCAAAATAGATAAGTATAGTGTTATGTTCTGGAATTTTACTTCCAAAATGCGTACTGTTAACAAATACGAGATGGGAAAAACTGACGAGGTATAAGAGATAACAAATGTGACCACGGAGAACAAATTGATATAAATAGAGAAAAAAGACAAAAAGCCCCTTTGAAAAAGATGAAATGTTATGTAAAGGCATCTTGCGGCGAAATAGACTTGACTGAAAATCGAGGTGAAATGTTTTTGCAAAGTAATGCCATTTTGGCCACGCCTCTTCTTACGCCGCGAGATTTTGCGCCGCGAGATTTTGCGCCACCAGATTTTGCGCCGCCAGATTTTGCGCCATCAGATTTTGCGCCGCCAGATTTTGCGCCGCCAGATTTTGCGCCGCCCTTCTCTGTCCCGCCACGCTGCCAAACCTCTAAATTGGGTTCGTTGATTGGATGCTTTTTATTGGGTCCACTACACAGCTAGATAGATAGTGTCATATTCAGATCGCACTGTCCAGTTAGGAAACTGGCTTTGATGATAAGGGGAAAGGTTTCTTTACATGAAATGCTGCCAACTTCTGCTTTATAGCTCTTTGTGCTGATATGATTCACTTGAGCTTTGTGAATAACCTGCTCTGTCTTCAAACCCCCTTGCTGTCCTTTGTAAGCAAAGAAAGAACCATTGGATTCAATAGAAATCGTCAACAATAAAGCTGCTAGCAAGGGGAATACGTTGTCAGCCGCGACTTGCGATCAAGAGGGCTGTTCGCAATGTTTGTCTTCAGTTTATGACGAAAATTACAGAAGTACGTTAAATAAATTTTTGTAGAAATCAAAGCACATATCGCTGTATTCATTTCAACTGAAGACAAAAAAGTCAAAAGGACAGCTCTGATTCTCGGATTCAGTAAAATTCTTTGACCACTGTTGGCATTGGATTGAAAATATTTGTTCAATGCTGGTAACGAAATAATCGTAGCCTAAAGCACTGTTAATTCTGTCACAGGAAGCAGTTAAGTATGGACTTTTGCCGACCACAAATGGCGAACGTTTGCTGGATATTAACCGGGATTTGGCTAATAATTCTGAGCCCATGCAATGTGGATGGCAGTTCCTGTGTTCCTCAATACAATCGATTCACCGAATTCAATAAAATGGTCAAGGGTGAGTATATTGATCTTGTAATTTTGTCCGTTTTTTTATTCAATTATCAACTATCTTCCTAGTAAGCTATCTAGGCATTTGTCTGATCTGATTTCTCAAAAGGAAAACTCAAACGCATATCTATGTTTCGTCCCGCTTACACGACATTGTTGCCTCTGTTGATATAACGGAGCCCCTACACACACCTTACGTGAAAGACACGTGCATCAATCTAAAAATATTCTTTTATAGATACTTCTGAGCAAAATAATGTCTCTGTAGAATTTGAGACATGCTAAGCAAAATACTGTTTCTGTTCAATCAAAATTCATATTATCATTTCGTATATCATGCCAACTGATTTTCATATCTTTATTTTGTTGTGGTGTGGATATATTTTGCTTGAAGCAAGTAGATCAATATCTTATTATTATGGACTTCATTGCAGGTAAAATTCTTTGTTTACTTTCAACCAAATAGTAGAAATATTACAAAATACTCTGGAGGTTCATTTTAAACAACGCAATTCTTCTTCAATTCCTAATAAAATTTCTTTGGAAATTTCGGACAATAAGGTGAAGTTTGAAAGTTCGTTCCACAGTAGTAGCTTCAATTTTATTTTGTTTTTCAAAAGCATGTAATTGATGCCAGAAAATTACGTACGTCAAAAGCGTTCATCCAAGACAGATGCTGAAATTTGTTCTTTTGAAAAAGTCTTTATGCAATAACCATCCAGCCATTAGAACTCAGCCGATGTAATTTGATATCTGTGTTTGTAAGTTATTAATTTGGGGCAATGCTACCCGACAACTTTTGTTTTATGCATCGAGTCTACTTTATGGCCTTACATGATAAGCTGCTCGATGCCATCTGCACGTCAGCAAAGAACATAAGCATGCATCATAAGATCGTGGTCGTTTGATTTTGGTTCCAAAGAATGAAGATGCATCATGCACAACCAGACCTCAGTAATACTTGGTTTTTCATTAAATGGTTAAATCTGTACCTTGCAAGTGTAGATTCAAGATTCAAGTGTTGTTTTGCAAGTGTTAGCAGTATCAAAAACAAGATTCAAGCTTTTCAAAGTTTTTGTCGCGCCTAGCGTGTGGAGAGGGGAGGTGGTGCATGCATGGCCCTCGCTCTTTTTTGTCAGGTATGCTTTCATTCCTAGCAAAAATTTGTATGCCAATCTTATCCAGTTCTGAGGCCTCTCCACTTTGACGATCGTATCGCGGCCCCATATATGAGAAACTGGCTTTTTGTTCTCAGATTTCAATTAATCATAAAAAAACACAAGTGGTTGACTCAAGGCTTCAGCCCTTCTTTTGGGTTAGTTTTTTTAGAAACGAGTAGCACCCACGCAGGTTTGCTTTGTTGGTAAACATCAGGAAACCACAGACGTATAAATACAGCTAGCTACAAGGTTGCCTTCCAGTTTTGCTGTTGTATTTATTCGTATGCTTCTTCGCATAAAAGCAAACTACCAAATACTGGTAATATCTAGCATCTGCTGCCTCTTTTCAAAGCCTTTTCGTAAAATAAGCTGCACGGAAGAACAAGTTATGCAACCTGATCACTCAGAACTCTTAGCCAAAAACTGTGACAGAACCGTTTTAGTTTTTTCTACTGCCCAGGCATTATGGAGCCCATCAAGCTGATAGAACGTCGAAAGTAAGAAGCCAGCATGGCTGATAGAATTATGCAAGATATTTGTTCTCTTTTGCCTCCATAATACATTTGTACTTTTTTAAAGGTTCCCGGTGTTTGGCGACCCTTGCGATCTTTGGGCGTTCGTGACTTCGACATATTATTTTGATATTAGGTGTTATCAAGATTTGATTTACCCTTACATTTTTAAGCTAAATTGCAAACATTATTACCTAAATGGTGTAGAATTCAATGGCCTCAAAGCAAGGGAGAACTTTGCTTTAAAATGAAGGATAGTAGGAGAGACCAGAAAACCGTTTAGTGACCAGAAAACCGTTTTATTGAACCCTGTCAGGCATTTCGGAGCGTTGAGAAAAAAGGAAGGTCTAAAAACGTAAGGGGGTGAGGCTAGGACCAAATAAAGAGAGGCTTTAATTATGTTTTACCTCTAAATATTTTGAATTTGTCGCAAAAAGTTTCGCTGAAGCTGATGTCCTGCTCCGCGGTGCCTGGCAGTGAAATCCTTTTTTTGCATAATGTTCCAGCATTTCTGTTGTTGTGTACTAAATTAAGCAGTCTCGCGTTCTTTTGTTCTTTTCGCGTGTTTACGCTAGCTGCATTGTGTACAAACTGTGACAAAAAGATCTTGTTGTTTTTATTTAAGACAACGACTAAAAGATCCTCTTAGGGAATTAAAGCTTACAATTTATGGCATTTGAAATCTTTTCTAAAAGACTATCTTTCATGAACTGATTGAAAACATTCTCTTGTCGGCTAATATTTTATTGCTTTTTGGTGAGTTATAGAATCAGAAAAGAGGTGCTTTTACCTTGGGGTTGTTTTTAGGTTTTCTGAGTTGCAAGCTCGCCTTCTTCTCTGTAGTTTAAAAAGATAACGACGCCCGCACTCAAACTGTAAGGGAGAGAAGCGCCAAGAAAATGAGCCAAGCGACAGCAAAAAGGGAAATAAACGGTAAATTATGCGAGTGCAGGGAGGGACGACCACCCCCATGGTGCTTATCAGATCAATACCTCCCATATTTTAGGTCGTTTTTTCTATATGTTTACCCAAGCTACCATAGGTAACTTATTTATAGATTACTGTTTTGTCAATGTATGGAAGAAACTTGATGACTATATTATCCGAGGTTTACGCGCTTTTGTGTTTAGAGCAGGAGGATTTCAAGTCGCTACTCGGAGCTTCACTCTCGATCTTCGCGACCGCCCTGGTCTACTGTACGCAGGGCCTGCGCCACCGATTCTAAAGTGAGTGGAGGCAGAAAGGGGGCTACCTATTTAATACTTGAAAGATAGATTTTAATACTTATAGCTAGCAAGAAAAGTGGGGGCGTGGCTCCCAAGCTCCTCTTTGGCGCGGACCCTGTTACGTATCAGACACCACCTAGCTACGTTCTTAGCTGTTTGTTTGTTGTCGGAACATTATAAATTCAATATATTGTGAATATCTGTTGGCATAAATTTCCTCAGTCTTACTTGAACTCAGCCCTTTGTTGTCGGGACACTTTTCCGTTTTACTCTTATTGTTGTATAAAGTGGAACACAGTATACCTAATTTCAGAAAGGAAATGTAATGATAATTCAATTAAGTCAGTCTTAATATAAGCAAATTTCCAATATAATTTTTTTCTGAATGGCAAGTGTTATGAAATACAATAAGCATAATTTTAATCTGCAAATTTATTACTCGAGGTAGGATTATACCAAGTTTTATTACTATTAGAAATTCAGTGTAAAGAAACAGCGTTTTCCTTTTGAATTAAGTTTCGGACTAGTGAATAATTTTCAAATTTTTCAATTAAAGATCGATTTTGGGGAAGCTTCTCTCGGAACTAAAATACAGATCTGGGTTTGCAATTGGAGAGTGTCTTGAAACTACTGGAACTGAATGGTATTAGCCTGTGTTATTCGATTCAGTTTCACAGGCTAGTGATTGGAGGGAAGAATGGTAACGAACTTATGAATGACATAAGACTTTTTCGTTTCGATGTCAATGAAACAGGGATTTGGAATGTGGTAACTGCTTTTGGGAAGCGTATTAGCTTTTCGGAGATGGGAAAAGGTTTCTGTTGGCATCCTCGAGTAGTCTTACTTTGGTCTCTGATATCCTTTGGTGAACTGACAATCTTTTTAAAATCACACACACAAGGGGGGGGGGGCATTCTCTCGTATCAAGATTTGAAGTCTGGCACCGCAAAATTGCTGAGAACTCAAGTTAAAAGTGGAGACCACCAAGCGTTTCATGTGATGCCAAAAATAGAACTGAATCTGATCATCAACCAACTAAATTTTTTGATCAAAATTTTTTGTGTGCGCATGCCTTAATTGAAGCGAACTGATGGTTATCATAAGCATCAGGTTTTGAAGCTCTGGCCATTCACTTTAAGACTTTAAATAACCGCAAAATTATATGACAAAGACATTATTAATTGCACTCCGCGTTGGGTATTTGGCACGACACAAGGCGGCGTCACCTTATCCGATGAAAATTTTACATGGCGAACATACAAGAAAACGGTTCATGTCCATTTCTGGTTAGTTCTCTTATGCGATTTCTATAGGTTTTGTCTAAAGAAACGGGACCGCTTATTTTAAAGGCGACCTCTTATTACCTTGTAAACAAAGAGTAACCTTTTCTTTCGTACAAATGAACGCTAAATATATTAACATGTTTGCGCGTGCTTCCTCTAAACAGGCGTCACTCAAATAACACGTTACCAAAAAGATATAGGAGTTCAACCTTTCGAAGCCAGTTTCGAGGCCAAGTGCTTGTCAGTACTTGAGACCAGACTAATTTACCGGTAATGTAAAATTTGTTGTTCCTGCCAGCCTCCGTGTAGGTTCCTATGCCCCTTTCGAGTTTTGAACTATCTATGAATAAGAAACTGAAATGTGTAGCGCAAAGCTGAAATGAAGAGTCAATATTTAGTACAATAGAAACCTGCAAAGAAGAACCCAGGTTTTATCTAGCAGCCTGAATAGGTTCTTAATTAACAGGCTGCTATTCGGAATTCCAGTCTAAAAGGTTCTTAACAAGGTTCTTATATACGTACAGGCCTTGCAGATATTAACAATGTTTTCCACCGCAAGAATTCTAACAGACACACTTATACCAGCTTTGTTTTTGATGTAAATTTCAACCAATCAAATTTATTCGTGTTGTTAGATTGTCCAATTAGAATGCAACATACCATAACATAATTTACTCTGAGCTGGTTTAATTTGCCAAAGTGAATAGGGTGTAAAGATACCATTCTAAAAACCCTTTCGAAATTTTAGCCTTTTGAGGGTTCTTAATTATAGGGTTTGAAAAATTAAATTTCTTATAAAAACAGGTTCTTTTATGCGGGTTTCTACTGTATTTGCAGACGTCCATCGAAGAATTCTTTCTTGAAAAGGATCCTTAGTCTGAGCTTTTACATGAGTTTCAATTCAACGATTTTTTGTTAATTAATGCATCTCAGACAGCTCTCGTCGAAGAAACAAGGCTTTTAAGAAATAGTGAGACTGTCGTTTGAAAAAATCAGGTAACTTTTACGCTTTCGATGTTGTTTTGGTTGAAAAAATTGTTGGCCATTCTGAAATTAAGGTACGGAACAAAAACGAAATAGAAAGTATAAAAGAGGAGCCTTAGAATAGAAAGAATCTGGTTTTGAATCATTAGCAATATATCGTACTGAAGAATGCTGATAAATTCATGAAAACCTAACAAGAAATTTCAGTAAGAATATAGGCAATTAGATCATACGAGATATGAGCTGAAATCTAGAACTGCAATTGGGCGAGACAGTGTTTAACCTCTGCAATTAAGCTGCACACGCGTTTGACCCAAAGTCCTGCTTCTTGCATTTAAGGATTGTTGATTTTTCGTGTTTTTGTAATCGTTATCATGATCAATTAATTTAATTCTACTTAACTAATGACACGATCTTAAACGAAGGTAGCTTCTCGCGTGGAACAATGAAACTACATATATCATTGGTACTTAGCCTTCAATGCGTTCGTTGTCCCACTAATTGTTGCAAACGTCAACCTAAAGCCTTGTCTGCTTACCATGTTGATAAAATCAGGGTTTAGCGGTTAAGTGCTGGCGCCCATGAATGTAGCAGGCTTTCTTGCATCAAAAAACTGTTTTTGAAGGTGTTGGTATTTGTTTCAAAGGTTGGTTTCAGTCACATATCAGACTTCAAATAAACAAACTGTAGCTAGCACCATAACTGTAATTTCTTCATTGCTTTATAAAAGTTGTCCCAACCTACCCGATCTTTGTAAAGCTGAGCAAATCTATTTATCTTTTTATGGGTTTGCATTTCAATTGGACTATTTCAAATTGTTTCCCCTCAATTTGGGCACCAGTGGAATCAGCCGACTACTTCTTTTAAACCACCAAAAAATATCTGCCCCAGTGCCTCAAGAAACAACATTTTGCCAGTAAAATCTCCAAGTCTTGACTGGTCAATCAGAGCTTAGCTGGGTAGAGTATAAAATATAACATAGTTTCCTAACGTTGCCATTCTCGTCTTATATGGTCAAGTCGTTCCCTGATGTTCCCTGTATTGATTACTCACAACCTTAAAAAACTACTTTAAAATGACGCTTGCGATGTAAGTGATTTTTACGACGATTAAAAAACATTATTCCTGTTCAACTGTTGTAGATAGTTTGCTATTTGCGAATGAAAGTTAGGTAATGAGAGTTTCTTCACACAACCACATTTTCTGTATTCAGAGTTTCGTACAAGTTTCTCAAAAGTTCATGTGAATCAATAACCTGACATGGTTTTGCTTTATACATGTTGATGACTGGTCAGCAATTGGTTTAAGATTCATTTGTCTGAAATTCCAAAAATATGTCCGAAAATATTTTCACAGGAGTTTATTGTCCGAAATTGTACCCGCTTTAAAGTTTTGAATTCAATGTACTTGCTTCTTGTTGGTCTTTCACGTAACGTGGAATTACGCATTTCCTTTATCATAATTTTATATGTTTTCTTCATAAGAATATTTTAATACGAAGGGGTCAGTCATCCATTGACCAGTCATCCACCATCACATGTAGGTTTTTTTAAATATTCTTTGTACATATAGTGTATGTGGTTCGATTCCAGTTTTTGTTGGGTTCACCTTGTGGTAAAAGGTATAAAGTCGTTGTGAGAGGAAAAATTTAAATTTCTCGAGTCTTTGGATATTATTTGTGTTACATTTATATAAAAGAACGTCTATTTATAAACTTTTCTCTAAAAACCTGCAAAAAGCAGCTCAGCATGAAAGCAAGGACTGAGGTATTTACTTCCTAACGGCTCATTTCTTTGGAATGCTTTCATTTTAGCTTAAGTGTAAAAATCAAAACAGTTTGCTATACTATTGTATATTCCTTAATGTATGCATGATTCATAAACGGATGGAGGTTCATTTTCATGATAGCACAATACTTAGAGGGATTATATTTACTTCATACACTGCATGCCACCTGCCTTTGATAGCAGATTTAAGTTCGTGCATAATCCAACCAAGGTTTTTGGAAGTGCGGTTGTAGATTTTGTCTCGGTAATGGTCTGCTGAAACACTTCTTTTTAGGCCAAAAAGGCCTGAATAAAACTGTCTGAGAGGGCACTGAAAAAACTGTTGTCAGAACGAAATTCATATTGTGGGGGGGGGGGGGTGGTGTTGAATATTGCTTCGAATTCAGTACACTATTATAAATGGAAATAAAGTTCATTTTGATAATTAATGATGGCGGGGGGGGGGGGCGACGGCCTTAGAGAGTATTGGAGAGTATTTTCATCCTCCCGTTTCATCCTCCTATTTGTGTCCATGTCATGTCCATGTCCACACCCCCTTATATCTAAGTTACAAAATTTTACATTACCATAGGGTAGTATTATACAGTTTCAATTATGAAAAGTGTTTGTAGAACGTTTCCTACCACTCAGGTCTAACCAAATTCAATGTGATCTGTTAACCAAGCACAACAAATTATCAACTCATTGTCTATCCGAAGATTCGCCTTGATGGAGGATCAGATCGTACACCAAAATATTTTTTGTTAAACAGAAAAGTGGATTGGATACGTGCTCAAAATTTTCCAAAGTAAACCGAAGGTGTGTCATCATTTAAGTAATGGGATGTCGTTCCTTTCCACTACAAACTCCTTTTTCAACAACCGTTGGTGTGCTATAGTCTGCGTCACGTCTGCGTGCCACCCCTACTGTGTCTATCACGTCCTTGAATTGAATATATCGCGTGCCTGATGGTGCCCAGAACGTGATTTTGATTTTTTGTTAAAACGTTAAATATTCAATTGTTTGAAATCGCACCGATAATCCCAATTTCAACAATTTGAGTTAGCTGATCCTGGCTTAGACAGACAGGGCAACAGCGACCTGATAATATTATCTCTGTTCAGCTATAAATCAGTAATGTAAACGTCCTTGAATTTAGTTTGCATTTAAATTAGGCCAGTGCACATCGAGGGGCGATTCACTCTTGCAAATAGCGTACGGGATTTTGCCTAAAACAAAAGGATTTCTGGGGATTTTCAGATAAAACAATAGGATTTTCACGAAAGGTGTACGAGATTTTCTTAGAGTGATTCGCCCCTCGGTGCACATAAGCCAATTCATTGTTTTATCGCCATCTCAACTGCATTTGCTGTGTTCAACTTTGTTGCGTACTGATAAAGGAACGGAACAACACCATCGTGACTGGCGTTGCTGCGATTGGGATCAAGTTAATCAAATTTTCAGCAAATCTTATCTTCTTCACGTATGGGTTTGCATTTGTCCTTAACTGGACATGTTAGAGGGGGTCCGTCATGGTGGTATGGGCAGGGGAAATGGTGACATTAATTACATTAAGTATTCGCTATGTTTTAGGTGCAACTGAAAATAAACATAAAAGAGGAATTATGGTCTGTATCTAACGTTCAAAACCACTTTTCAAGTTTTGCCCACGATTTGTAGCTGGTAGCGTGCTGTCTGTACGCAGGCTACTAGTTGGGAGACGAGTCTAGATTCCTTTTCTTTAGGGCCATAACTTTATTCATTTGTCTGAGCCAATGAGAAAGTGCATCATATGAGCCTGCGCATCAGGGCAAAGGCTTTTGGACAAAATTTGCATCTCAAGGCTGTTCGCAACATTGATCAAATAAGTTTATGTCATAGTTGCATATTATAAACAAAACAGCCTTCTCCTGAACCTTTTAACACTCTTGTGAAACCCTTTTCTCGAAATTTTCTTCGTCTTTTGGGTTGATACTGGCTTATTCCCATAAGTGCCACACAACAAATTGTTGAATGTGCAAAACATATCGGTTTTAGCTGCGTGTGTGCATATGATTCACAATTTTGGAAGTCAACGGACCTTCGAAACATGCTGGTTCGTCTCCTAAACAACTACGTGCTTGGTGTTTCTTCGGAAAATTGGTTCATTGTATGTAAACTCTCAGTAGACGTAGCTTCTCTTTGCGGCCGTTATTATCGTACCTTGTAGTGTGTAGTGCTTTTGATATTATAAAGTAAAATACAAATGAATTAAAGTAAAATTCATTTGCTTTATAAAATATTATAAAGCAAATGAATTTTCTATCTAGAAATGCATAACCCTCCTATATTTTTGAAACGATCTACTTATTCCCGATGACTTTAACCACAATTACTATTCGGTGGTGACAAACTATATTAATATCTGTTCTGCCCCCTGTATCAAGGATATTTGTGAAACTGGTTTAAACCAGGTACCTTAAATTCCCTTTTTAGCCCCTCTCTCAATTAAGCCCCCTCTCTCTTATTAGCCCCCCTTTTCAGAAGGAAAAATTGAATTAATCCCCTTTCAATCTAGCCCCCTCCAAATTTTCACTGATCCTGAAATAAGTAAACTGGACAAAAAACAGAGATTTTCATTTCATTCATTGGTCGTTCAATTCTTCGCATCAAATCAAAATTCACACCGTGTCTCCAGAGTTAATAATTGTTGACGATGACGATGACAATATTATTGATATAGAAGGCTGCTTTGATGTTTTTATTTCACAAATAACAACAAATTTTACCACTATCAATGGTTTTCTATTACAAAATATTTATTAAGCCCCCTCTCTCAATTTAGCCCCCCTCTTTTATAAGCCCCCCTTTAAAGTGCTGAAAAACAATAAGCCCCCCCCGGGGGGGCTAAAAAGAGAATTTACGGTATACGAATTGCTTGACTCTAGAAAGCTAATAAATAAAATCCAGTTCGGTTTTGATTACTGCACACTGATATTTCTCATGTCAAACACAAATGATTGCTATCTGAACGTCGATGAGTGTAAATTCAAAGAGATTTGATACCGTCTACCATAAGACATTACCGGAAACACCAAAATAACGGCATCTCAATTCTCAAGAATTGAACTTGATTGGTTTCCTCATATTTCCATAAAAAGCGGCAATGTTGCAGATAAAGCACTGTGAACAATGTTTCTCTCGTATAGAATTGTTTATTTCTGTTTCTTACGTGTCACTTCCTTATAAACAAAGAGAAAACGATTGTTTTTCTTAACGCAATATTGTTGCATCCTTTTTTAAACAAACAGCGTATCCTTCTTTAAACAAACAGCTTGGAAGTATCATAAAAGGCATTTTCGTTGCTCTAGATAGTTGTATTTTTTATCCACAACTCACAAAGAGTTATTACAATAAATTGCAAAAGTAGTTTTCAAACGTCACCATCAAAATTCTAAGCAAAGAAATGCCATTTTATTCATTTATTACTTTGCATGCATACACCTGTGAACGACATTTGTTAGTTGAAAAAATAAACAAAATTATAGAAATATAGAAACCCAGACATGTTTATCAGGAAATCCTGCGGAAAACCAATTTTCTGATATATAAAAGAAAAAATTCTTGTTTCAAAAACCTATTGGTGTCCAAAAGCTGTATGTGTTTTTTGTTGTATTCAATTTTTCTTCTTTGTTTTTTTTCAGTTTACAAAATGGTAGAATTCTACCACCCAGAAACCAGGCACTACTCAAAAGTGGTCGTCGATGAAGCTAACAAAAACCTCATAGTTGGGGCAAGGTAGGGGTTCTTTTTTAAATTTCATTTTCTTATGCAACTTGAGATAAAGAGTTATAATATACTGTTTAAACGAATTTTCTTTTTTATGATTATTTTAATCATATATGCCGCTTAATTAAATAATCTGGGTTAAATTAATTGGATTATGTTGACAGTTTTGATAGTTTTAAGGGCTCGTTGGTCAAACACTTTCGTTTTCTATCTATTAAAACACTACACATGGCATAACTAGATGCAAGGCTAGTTGTGGCAGGTAAGTAACATGTAAATTTGGATTGGAGTGTCACAATGATTCACTTATATGGCCTCTTCAGTAGCGGCGCCACGGGGGGGGGGGGGGACTGGGGGGACACGTCCTCCAAGTTCTCAGCAGAATCGATTTTGTATTTCGTCTAATTTCGATGAGAAAATGTTGGGGGAGGGGTAATATTTTGACACCGTACTTTTTGTGATGTAATACTATGATTTTCAAACGGCCTATTTTCAAACAAAAGTTAGTCATAGGCGTTCCCTTCGGATAAAATTGGTGTGTCCTTGTTGATAAAAGGGCGTTTTCTGGTGGTTAAAAAGGGCGTGGCTTAAGTTTTGTTGGTTTTACCCCCAAAAGCGTAGTGGCTGGCGCCACCATTGGCCTCTGGATGTACAAAGGCAAAGTCTACAACGGAGGTTCGAACACAAGGATATACTTTTTTTATCCACAATATAACACATACTCATAGCCAGGCCTGTGGGGTAAGGATGGCAAACTCCCCAGAAAAGTTACAGGCAGATATTTCAGCAACTTTTCAAATTTTTTGCTTAGCAGCGAAAGATTTTGAGCGCCAGGCACTATTTCAACAGCTTTATTTACTTCTAATAGAAGCAATGACTTTCTTTCGGTGAGACCTCCCTCAGATTTTTGCATCGCATCATTGTTGGGTTCATTCAATCTATGCCTTTAAAATAAATTGAAACAATTCCAAACGATGATTTAGAGATTATTTGCAAGAATTTTTTCTTGCTTTTCAAGGCATGCATCAATGCTTTTCTTAGATGTTTATTATGAAAATTTATGAAAACAACCTCATGTGTCACTTCCTTCTTAACGAAATGACGTATAGAAATATGTTTGCTCCAGGCAAAATGTTTTTGTAAAAAAAATGCTTCTTCATATTATCATTAACAATATAAACATGACCCAAAAAACTGAAGGTATAGCGTATTTAATAAAAAACTAAAGAAATTCTTCTCTACGACCTACAGTAAGCGAACGCTGAATGCAAGTGGAAACGTGCGGCCGGGCACAATCGCATCCCAGCATCCCTTGCCAGTCCACCAATGACGCTCTCATTGAAGAGTTTGGAAAACGCCCCAACCTTCCCCCAGACGAATTCTACCCTAGGTGCCTTTCTCGAATTTTTCTGTATCATTTGATTGAAAGTTTCTTAAACCTGGAATTTAGATAGAATCATTCATGGTCTGTTCTTTACGCTTGTCAGGAAAAAAGAAAAGCAGTGACCTTTCTCTAAACTACTGTTTTGTTGGGTAACCTTCCTCCGTTTTATAGCCGTAGAACCGTAATGTTTTCTGGACTCTGCCTGTCCGTTTGGATGTTAAATTGAATTTTTATGCTCAACAAACGTTAAGCCCTGTTGAGGCAAATATTGAGAACGCCTTACTAGGCATACAAAGTTTTCATACATTTCAAGGGATGTCTTAAATCAACTCTTTGATTAATCTGCCCTTATGATGGTCAAGCCCGTTCTATCTCCTGCATGGTTTTGTCCCAGTCCCTGCTAAGTCTAAGAATTATTCAAGTACCCCTCCCTCAAATAAGCTGTGGATTTACCTTCCCGATTTACCTCTGTTGTTGTTACACATTAGACAAGTTTAAGCTGCTTTCATATCAGTTCCTTATTGACATTGAGATGTCTTTTATTGTGACTTAAACACGCTCTTTCAATCTGAAAATAATAACCTTTTATCACAGGGTCTGTTAGTTTTTAAGCAAATTCAATTTAATGCTTGTCATCCGAATATGGTTTATTATGGTTTTCGTGATGTTCCGTTTGTCAAGCGGCCACTTGGGGCTCGGCTCGTCTCGCACTGCTACAACCTGTCTCGCACTTAGTTTCAAAGGTTGATAAAATCTTACATAGTTTCAAACTTTTTGATAAGCTATTAACCTTCGATAACATGACAGTTCCATGTGAAAGTCTATTGCAATAATGTCTATCTAAACATTTTTTATGCAGCTGCAAACTTAAACAACTGAGGATCCTATTACCTATCCCATTGTCTGCCATCCTATTGCCCACAAAAATGGCGATACGTTAGGTGAAAGGCGAAAAGTTAGGCGAAATGGGAAAAAGTTTGGCGAAATTAAGCGAAACAGCGAAAGGCTAGGCGAACCGGCAATAGCCGCATTGGTACATTCTTGAAAAATATTTCATTGTAACAATTCATTGTTTTGATATTGAAAGATAAAGGTAATGAAAAATCTATTTTTCTGGATCCATTTGCCTCACTGAAATTTATACTAGACGAAACAGCATCTAAAGCCACATTCATCTGAGGAAACGCCAATAAACCACCAAACGTCTGTTCGGAGAAGAGTGCTTCTGCGCGCAAATCCAGCTTTTACTATTATTTTAACCTGAAGGTAATGTAATATGCCCAAGGACTGCAAAACGACAGTTGAAAAGACTAAGTCACGGAAAATCTCACAAAATGTACTTGTAACTATAGAATTAACCCTGTCTTGCTTTTGGCTTGTTGCCTGTGTAGCCCTAACAGCCTTATATCCCCAACAATCTCCCCCAGTCCATCATAGGCTCCGCAGTCCCTGAACCAGCTTGGTTATGATTCCTGATCTATTTTTCTAGGCTACACTTTACACGAACCAAACCTATTTTATGCATAGCTCCCAAAAAGGAACGCTCTACTTTATGTCCAAATTTGGTTGGCAAATAGGCCTGCTTCCGAAAATATTTTCAGCCAAACATCTATTCAAAGACGGCGTTACGAAGGTGATGACGATAAGGAAAAAGATAGGAACCAAACACATTATTAATATTCACTATATATATATTCCATAATGACACGCTCAAGCGTTGCACATCTTATCTTGTTCTTTGTAATCATATGAATAAAGTTAGTTTTCGATTAAATGTGTACAAAGAGAGTAACCTTATCTGTTTTCAAAGGATGTTTTCAGCCATTAGCGCTCAACTTTCATATTAAATGGCCTAAGTCCAGAAAAAAATTCCGTCTTTTAAAGATAACCTCAAGCACTGAAAACCTTCTCAGAAAATTGTGAAAACAAGGCAGGTATCCTTGTGACACTTTTTTTTTATTTCTTTCACTGGTCTCCCTTGGGGTCGTTAACCACGTGACTGCCATGTTATGAAGGCTCTGGCAAAAGGCCAATGTCTTTTGTAAATAACTTTTCACTGGCATTTTCTCCTTATCATACTTGAATGTCAATCCGTTTTCATTAAATTCAGTTATAAAGGATACAAAATAAGCGAGAATCTATCATTGTTAATGAATATGGATAATTAAAATCCATCCGGATAGATTTTTCTGGTTTCCCTTTCACCGATCCGTTTTTTTCAGCAAAACCTCCAGTGTATTAGTACTTTGTTTAGCAATACTCTCGGTCTTTCCCACGTATCAAGTCTTTAGACTTTTGCGTATATTTATTTCAACGGTGTACCAAAATCCCCTTATCTAATTTGACTACTGCTCAAAATAATTAATCTTGTAGCAACCACACTGAAATCGACTGTTGGTTAATGTAAAAACTGTCATCTACTGATATTTATGTAAAAGGAAAAAATGTAAAGATGTTGCAAACATTTTCAAAGAACGCTTAGATGGTTGTCGCAACAGACATAAAACTCAAGCTGCATCTAAACTCAATTTTTACCAAGAGTTCAGCCAGCATCAGTCACTTTTATACTTGGCTTCATGGCCGTCGTTTTGGGGCCGAGAGGAATGTGAATCCCCTTTGAAAAAATATTTGTTGCAAAAACGAGAAGTTTCATGCCTTCTAAGTGTGGGTGATCCACCTTATCGACAAATGGGACATATCAACCCTACTTGACCACACTACAATCCTGGCCAAAAATAGCTGGGACATTTGAACAAAAAAGGAATTTTTGTGCTATACCTTCATATTATATGCGCTGGTGACCTAAACCCCCTTCCCCCCAGTGTCAATGTTGGTTAAGATGGTTACGGAATAAGTAGGGATTACTACATCGGTTACCAATCCAATCACAACATTGATTTGAGGGGAAGGGGGGCGGGTGATTTGTAAGTAGCTTCCTTTCTTGCAAGTGTCTCAGCATTTTTGGCCAAGATTGTAGGTAGCTACAGCCCTGCTTGGCTTATGTGGGTCAACGAAAAGATTCGAAAATATCCATTCTCTGAAAATTGTTCTTTCGTTTTTACCGGGCTGGCATACTGAGCTTAGCATAGTAAGGTAATAATAGTAATAAGGAAGGCATTTTTATAGCGCCGTATTTCCCCAGGGCTTATAGGCGCTAAACAACATAAAATTTACATAAAAATAATTAACATGAAAATTGAGGCTATTGAGTATAATTTACATTGGTTGATAAAATATACATGATCCTATGCGCTTAACAAAATAACCCTTATTGACATTATTATAAGTTAATCTACTGAATATCATTTATATTTGAAGTCGCTTCACTATATTAGGTATCTCGGGTAATCTTACCTAGAGTAATAGGATTTAAATAGGTATGTCTTTAATGCCTGTATGAAATTATTCAGTGAATCTAGAGATCGAACTAAATACGGAGGTGGACATAGCTGGGCTGTAACTACTATTTTTCTTAGAAGGGCTCGTTCAGCTCCAAAATGATAAGAATTCTTTGTTTCCAATCTATAATCAGTTTGTTTCTAAAGCATTCAACCAATGGTACCCCTCTAATAATTCGATCATTCTAATACTACTGGGCACTGTTATCTAGGACTAATATATTGCATTTTGATGGAAGAGGATTTCAAATTAGTATATCATAGAGAGTGATATTTTGAAATCTTTTGATACTTCGAAAGCACAACAAATCAACGATCTATTTTCAAAAATATAAAAGTATGATTAATTCATTTCAATAAAGAAGAGATTAGTTTTAACGAATATCCAATCTCTTGAAATCGATAAATTATTGTAAAATATCTGACTTTGCTTATAGTCCTGATCTCAGTGATGAGCCACAACTTTTTATAGTAGCTATGCGCTAGGACTTTGTGGGCCTATTTGGTCAAGTTTTTAAGCGCTTTATATTGTGAGTTCCAATCAAGGCACAAAAGACCCATTGGTACTCCTAGGGTAGTGCAGAGCAGCGAAAAACTAACTAGGCCACCATACAATACGTGCTGGCACAGGACAATTGTTAGTACTGAGGAAAGTCAAAGCAGTGTAGAATGGACTGGTCTACCAACGCTATGCTTTTAGACCAATACTAATTTTCTTCCCAACAGGCGCTTCTTCTTCGTAAATATTGTATGAGGACTCATCTTTACCACATATCATAGCAATTCTAGGAAATATTTTTAAAATCGATTTTGCCAACTAATCTCACTTGCTTAGAAATAAAAAATTCTTCAGAACTATATTTAAGTCATATTCACCCGTTGATGATATACTTCACGTACTTGTTTCATTTTTCATTTAAAATGTTTCCATCACGGTTGCAATTACAGCGACAAACAGAAGGTTTTATTTACTTCATTAAATCAATGCATCTTCTTTTAGGAACTACCTGTTTGTTATTGATGCAGAAACATTCATTTCAAAGAAAGTATGTATTGTTTGCAAATAGATTTGCCTCTCTTCTCTTTTTGCCTAATAACCATTCAATGTCTTGTTCATGTTTAAGTTTACTGATCTCATTTCGTCTTCGCTTTTGCGTATACTGTAATTTTACTTTTATTCCGCCCCTGGGGAGCAGGCTAAATTCTTGGTCTCTTTCCTGCCTAAACCAATAAACCAAAATATGTTTAATATGGACTTAAAATGCAGAGAATTTTCTTTGTTTACATTTAGTTTATACTCGTAAAGTATTGTTGAACTTTCCCAGCGCATATATGATTTGTAGTTACAATGTTATCAAAAGCCGCATTTTGAATAAATACCGTTAAATTTCTAGCGGGTCCTTTTTTGCTTACGGCCCCAGAGGCAATTCCCCTCCTTGATCTCTCTCTCAGTGGGCCTGTAGCAAATTTTTAACAAAGAAAGACATCTAAGCATAAATATTAAAATCTCGTAATTAGCTTACACTATTATCTGAGTGTTTGTCAGTATTCCTATTTCAGGAAAGACACTAATTTTGAAATCAACCATAAACGTCATACCTGTAAATTTTTAGTAATGACAAAACTGCTTTTAAGAATGAGACAGTGGACACCTTGTTAGCTGGTTGCCTTGGGAAAAATCCTTGAGTAACTTAATTTGTTCCCCTCCCCAAGTTCCATCGTCATTCTAATACAATTTGCAACTACAATCAATTTGACTCCGCTTTTTCTCGGTTTTCAACCTCTGGTACTTGCAAGATAGGCAGTGAATTAACTATTTGAAATTGATGTTTTCAAGAGTGTTGCTAAGATGATTTTTACTAAGGAGTCCAGAGCGTTGTTATTTATTGTTATGTTTAAAAAGAGGAAATTCTGCACAAGGATCCGGATAGAATTTACTCGACGACAATGTTTTTATTTGCTTTGTTTTCTTCAAATATTTGCCTTTTTCTTCGTTGTTTAAATGTTATTGTTCGCTTATTATTCCGTTTGGTATCTGATCCATCCATTTAAGTATGATCTCATGCTTGTAGAGTCAATAGCCCTGCCTAAGAATGCCTTGAAAGGCAGTTCATGGACGCATCTGTGATTCATGGCAAGCCTTTGTTGTATTTTACCTTAACATCGATGATGGAAGATTGCTTAAGTTAGCAGATACCATGCTTATTCCATTCCATCTATTCTCTGACTTCTGTTTTTTAAGTTTTTTGAATATCCTAACCATATTTTTCCAGGCCTTTTTTTAAAGAATATAATGAACAGCGTTAATTGAAAGATTTTTATATGCCAAAGTTCAAAAATCCAAGATCAGCAAATTTTCGTATAAACTATCACCACATTTGATACTACAATAATATAAAAAATTCCAGTAGGGAGTTACAGTTTTATTCTTGGGAAAGGGATTAATGAGAATAAGAGCTAAATTGCTGGTTTAAGTTTGTGTAAATGTTCTGAGTAAGTTTGTAAAAGTTTGTGTTCTGAATAAGTTTAGTTTGTGTAAAAACTTTGCTGTAACCTGGGGTTAATGTGAAAGCATTCTTAATATATATTGACCAAAACAATGTTAAAGAAGATTAGCACCGCTGTATTGTTTAACAGCGTGTCTTCTTTCTTCTAATTGCTTAGAATAGAGGGTCAGCAGGATCATGCTCTTCAAAACTGTAGAGTTTAGAAACATTCATCCCATGGCTCTTTCTTTATATCTTAGCTGCCCTCTTTTTTTGCTCCCCTTCTTGCGTGAAATCTAATGGAACAGCATGGGGTGTACCAAGAAATCACTCCTGCCTTCTGGAAGCCGCTGAGGTTTTGAAATATAAGGTATAGGGGGATATCCAATATAGCTATCTTTCCTTCTGATGTAGGGTCCAATTTGCTATTCCTTTCAAGCCTTTTGAGCTCATTCTTTCAATCTAAGATATCGCGTAGGCAAATCCACGAACTAGTTGACTTCCTTTTATACTAATCCCCTATGCGAAAACAAACTGTGTCTCGGTAAGGGTCCAGCCACACACCTGCTAGCTTAATTGTTCTAATTAAACATGAAGATATTTCTTTTCACTTGATAAAGGCATTAATTCATTCTCTCAAGGATTTTCAGATAATCTACCAAACCCATGATTCTTGGAAAAGATGCCAACGTTTGAGCGTATGCTTAGGGGGCAAACCTCAGCGCACCTACCGTGTATTGCTTTGGGGTATCACTTTACTGAACCTATGAATTGCTAGCTATCAATGTTTTTTTCACTTCAAAGCATGTATAGTATATATCAACAAGAACATGAACGAAACAGGACAAAATGCCGCCCTTATCATAGTTGGTTGGGCAACGAGGGTAGCTACCTTGGGCAGCCCAAGGACAGCAATGCTGGTGATAGAAATGGAAAGTAAAATCATTCTGCCTTCCTCAGGGTGTTACGGTTGTTTGTCTAAAGTAGCTGAAATTAACCATCACTTAATGCAGCTAAGCTATTTTGGGTGCTTAAAATTTTTTACGTGCAATTTCTTCCTAGAAATAGTGCTTAGTGGGCAATTTTGTATGGCCTTTATACGAACAACGAGTTTTTCAAAGTTTTTTTAGCCTAAGACTGTTGCTTAAAAAGATTTTAAGCCAAAAGTTTTCATTATGAATTTCAATGTTTCTTTTGCTATCAATGGAAAAGTGCGGCCTCTTTACCCAAGAGTTCTTAAGGAAGTTTTTTCAAATTATGGCCCTTGTTGTAGCAAATCCTCCACAATAATTTTGCCAATGAAGTTGCATTACCGGCACGTGCAAGCGGTGTTTACTACATAAACAGTAACAAAACCAATCGTTTTATTTTCAAATAGCTAAATATTTAGATAATTATTTCTAAAAGATATGAAGTTTTACTTGTTCTTGCTCTTTATAGAATATTTCATGGCGAATGTCTAGCAGCATGCAGAGCTGTCTCAACAAAGGCCGCATCAAGGCAAGGCTGTTTCGTTTTTATTTGTTTTAGTTACTTTTCATTTCTTTCATTCGCGTTCGCTCATTCGGATTCCACTTATTCTTAATCAGAGTCATTCCATTGAGATACCGCTTCGAAGTACCCATGGAAACAGATGCTGAAACAGCATTCTTTTTATAGCTCATGAAAAACTCTAACCTCAGCTCAGATTTAATCAGGCTTTTGCTGCCTGAAACAATTACAAATTTTAAAATGATGGGCAAAAAACATATTTGGAGCCATCTTTGTGGTTTTTTTTTCTTTAATAGGTGTAGGTAAATATGTGAGCATAAAGCTGGGAAAAAACGAATAAAATGTATAAATGTGAAAATCTCGAGTTCCAGAATTGTGATTTTTAGGAATCTAAATGGCATGTTGACGAAGTTGGAATCTAAACTTCAACAATCAGGTTTTCTAATTTTGATTGTGAAAAACACAAAATAGGTTGCTTTTTTGTACGAGCCACTTTTTATCCAAATCTGGACAAATCTGCAGTCATTTTTGTCATTTTCTGATGCTTTTTGCTCTAACGATTGCCCATTTCGTGTAACTTTCAGCTAGTTTTATATTACAAAAAGTCAAAAATAGCCTTTTCTGGACATTTTTTGGATCATCTGGAAAATTTGGATAATCTCTGACTATGAAGACCTCGGAGCAATCGGGCAGCTCATCCTAACCTGAACCAAGGACTGATTTTAGCTCATAAGAATTTACCTAATCAAATAGGGACAGATTTGCCCATAATTGAGACATACCACTGTTATAATTTTAGCAAGCTATGCCGATGCCTATATATCAAGCTTTGCTAACTGCCAATTGTTCCCTAAAAGTTGTAGCATATTTTTATGATTGATCTCTTGAGCATGAACAACGTACCTATTCTACCTTTTGAATTTTCTTTGAAATATTCTACTTTAAAATTATCATTTCCCTTGATTTTTCCTTCGTCTTTCTATTTCCTGTTTATTTTTGAAGAATCCTTTAAAAAGCATAGTGTTCTAGATCGTTTCGAAACCAGAATTGGGTGTAATTTTCACATTTTCTTCGAAAGAGGATAAACATATTCTTTGTTTTCTATAAAACTCAATAGCCATAATGTCGATGCTAGGGGTTTAAAATTACATCATTTTTACATGTAGAGGTTTTCTGTATTCTCAGACGTTTCGATGCAACAAAATCAATTTCTGCTTTCTTTCTAATAGACTGATTGTCAAAATTACGTACAGTTAATCATCCCCTTTGAAGATAAACTTTTCATTTGTGGGACGAATTCATTAGAGCCAGTTTATAACATCACAAAGGTAAGCTTGTCTTCTTTACTTCTAATTTAATGCCAGAATAGAGTTCTCACGTTTGAAATCATGGAGAAATCTTTTTTAGAAATTTTAATTTTTGACTCTTTTACCTGAAAGAAGTGCAAAATAGAATAGAGAAATTATGCTGCAAATTGACAGAGGTGGGCAAGAGAATGAAGGAATATTGTTGTTTTGGCCTGGTTCATATATTTTAGAATTTGATTTGATAGGGAAAGAGTCTATGCTAATTTTGTCGTAACTCAATCAATTTGTTGCACATTTCGAACGTGTTTCATCATGATTTTATAGGCTATCTTGAA
Organism: Rhopilema esculentum; assembly: GCF_057945365.1. Lineage (NCBI taxonomy): Eukaryota > Metazoa > Cnidaria > Scyphozoa > Rhizostomeae > Rhizostomatidae > Rhopilema > Rhopilema esculentum. The sequence goes on from NC_142830.1 coordinate 9,656,722, forward strand.
GACTCTCTCTAAAGGGCAGATGCTGTTTTGTTTTACAGTTCTTTTAGAGCTGCCAGAGCTGTAAGCGAATTGCGAATGTTTAAATAATTTTGATCCAAATTTCCCGGTGTTATGTTTTTATCGAAAATAAGTTATTTTCAATTAACTTTGTTTCGTTTTCAACGGGTTGTTAAATCAACAGCGGAAACTGCAGAAAAAAGTTTTGTCTTCTTTTAAGTTCAACCTTTAAAAGAAAGTGTAAATGGAATTTAAAGGGTCAGTTCAATTATTGTACAGATATTTAATAAATAAGTTAATCGACATTGTCAAAATAATTTGTAGGGTACAGATATTTGTATTCTACAGATATTTGATAAATAAGTTAATTGTCATTGTCAAAACTTTTTTTGTAGGGTAAACCAACTGTAACAAAATTAGTCAAGGAATTTTTTGCGATGATCAGTTTTTCGCAATTGGGAAACATAGACATTTTTTAGGCTGTTGACGCGAAACTGTTATGATCACGAAGGTCTGTTTAACGCTGATCTCGAGAATGGAGAGTTTTGAATGGCACAACTGTTTGTAACTTAAGTCAGACTTTAAGGAGATATCGTTTCTTAGACTGGTGAATAATTCAGACAGAAAAAGTATATTATCCAGTAACTACTCTCCGGTAAATAATTGTTAAAAGAAGTGAGAAGGGCAAAAAGTTTCAATTGCCAGACACCCCCTCTTCTAATTGAATCTCCTATAAAGAGCTTCACTTTTTCAAATTCCAAATTCAAAATAAGTCAACCCTCTCCTAGGGATGATTTTCCCACGTTCGCTTCATTGCAGAAACATTGAAGATTAACATTTAAGTATTCTTTCCTTGTTTCAAAAGACTTTTGTTTTGGGTTTTATTGTTACTTGGAAGAGAATAAATCAAAATATAACACGAATGACTCCTGATTCTTATCGTTGGCAATGTAATTGTAGCAAATTTAAAGAAAAACCACTGGTGAAGAAACTGGCCTTTTTGGCCCGAAATCTTAAATTATTATTTTAATCCAACTGAATTAGCTGTAAAAGATTTGTCTAATATTTACCAAACAGGCTAGGAAAACGCTCCTTTTGAAACAAATTGATTTGTTAAAACCTGCAAAGGTTTTTCATTTGAAATTGCACGGCTTCTTTTTCCTGGAATTGAATTTTCGTTGCTGACAATAATCCTTTGCTCGCCTCAAACAACTATCTGGGTATCAGAAAATCTTGTCATAAAGGATGACAGATAAGTTGCATTTTAACTATGATACGAAAAAAACAACTATTTAGCAATGAACTGTACTTTTGCTATTTTCTTACTGCTCTATTCTCTACCATCCATTTCTTAATGACTATGTGATCTGTATTGGTATGTAGTCCTTTTCTATGTAATTTGTTAAAAATTTGTTAGAGGCGAGTAAAGAATTGTTGTTAGTAGTGCCCCCTTTCATTTTTACATAAACGCAAAGTAAAGAGTCTCCAGCTTATTGCTAGTGACGCTGATATTGGGGGTAAATTCTAATGATTATGTGAAACAACTTTTGTAACTTTGCTTAAATCACCTCTTCCTTGCTTAAATCACCTCAAGTTACAGCTACAGTCACTCTACTTTAAATCATTCTAAAAAGTAGAATTCAATGGGAATTTTAAAAATTCAGCGTGAATTTTCTGATGCCTATAGTAAGAGTTGAAGGTTTCAAGAGCCTTTGCAAGCTAGACTTACAAACTTAAAAATTCAAGTTTTTCTTAAACTGGTTCACATGTCATTTTGTCTTCTATGGTCCCACTTCAGTACGATGCAATGCTTAGATCTCTGTAGTCTTTCAGTTTCTGTCGATACGACTATCTTGTCAATGTTACACCAGACTGACCTTATGTGACACTGATTTTGGCCTTTTTGTATTTGAATTCGAGAGAACTGTTAGAGTTCTTGCACAATTCATAAAGAAAAGACAATAATGTTTCGGAAAGGAAGCCATAATTACGATAAAATAGAACTTACCTGACACCTTTTTTGTTTAGCTGGATGACCCCAGTGTAGTCTTAGAGGGAAACCAAAATGGCAGAAGCAGATGCTCACCGAAAGTTGATTTGGAACCAGTCGGCGCAATATCAAGTAAGTGCCAATTCGTTCAATTTTTCAGCTGTCGAGGAAGCATTTGTACCCAGGGTCGTCACTAGCTGTTGAGCTCAAGGGGGTATCCAGGTCATATTATGCGACAAGGGGGGGGGGAGCTTCATTTCTTTTCCGACGATTTTGGAAATTCAACGACGGAGCTCTCCTAAATGACAAAAACTCGCTTTTAAAGGATGATATATTCAAAGGAAGGCTGCTCGCGCTACGGCCTTTTGGAAAAAGATTTGGATTTAAAAATTTCTGCAACTGTAGCTCTGTAGCTCTGCTTTTTAAGACTATCTGTGGCTCAGCCTGAGTTGCGAGCGTCAACTATCCAATTATTGCAGTATTTGTTTTAAATGTTAGGTTCAATGTTTTGCGAAAGCCAAGTCAAAAATCTTTATTTTCACTACCAACCGACCGACTCATCACTTTTAAGAAGTAGTTTAGAGTTCTGAATGAGTTCAAATGTGCAGGTCGAAATAAATTGGCCCCAGCTATACTGAAAACTGGACGTCATGGGTTTCTGATATAAACAGTCTAATGTTCTTTGAGTGACACTCAGACTCGGAGATCCTTTGAATGCCTGCCTCCGTAGAATTGTTTTCAATATCAGCCATGAAACTATACCAGAAAGACAAATTGAGCCATTTTTTGGCAATCCAATTGTCTTCTCTTTCCACAAATTAAGAATGAGTGTTAATGGACTGAATCATTATTTTGAAGGGAATGGAGAGCTTATGGCTGCAACATACAAGGACCGTAATGCCAGGCAAGCAGTCATAAGTGGATCCTATTTACTTCAAGAGTCGAGGTGGGAAATGTTATCGACCAGAATGGATATGAATGGTAAGGTTACTCGTTAGTACATATTTTTCCATTTGTCTTTAGCAAAGGTGATGCTTGTTGATTTCTTTCTAATGGGCTTTAACTTAAGTAAACAGATTATTCTGCCCTAACATTAGCCTGCGCCCCAGCCCACAAATGCTGCCACATCCTCGTGGATTGGGGCACAGGCTACCCTAACATACGCCTTACATATGATTACATATGATTCCATATGATGACATATTCACAGTCGATTCTATGGAAATGAGACTCTTGAAAAGAGGCTTGATCTCTTGTAAGGGAACGAATTTTCCAACCTTCTCCTTCGCCATCTTCTCTTGCTGGTGTTGCAGGTGACTGGAGGCCCCCCTGACGTAGGATTTCTATCTAAAAATACTAATTGGAAATATTGCATCTGTTTTTCGTATAGTGTCACACGAATTTGGTGCACAGCAAAAGAGTTCTAAAGTGATGACGTCACAAAAGTCTAATTTTAGAATTTTGGAATTTGGATCCTATAACCGGAAAGAACATCATAAAATAGCTCTAAATATGCAATATCAGTCAATTTTTCCACGAATTGGCAGAGATATGGTCATATGTGTATTGGCTCTTTCCCCATCAAACCTCTTTATTTTGGTCCCTCTCTGTTCATAACTTTATGTACAGAGCCAAAATAACAGTGATTCGTTAGCAAGCTTTAAATCTTTCATTGGCTATATCTCAACCAATTTTAGACATATTTGGCCAATTTTGCATATTTGAAAGTATTTCATGGTAATCTTTTACGTTATGTGGTGAAAATTCAAAAATTCTGAAAATAGTTTTTTGATGACGTCACACTTTAGAACTCTATACGAGCAGCCTTGAGCATTCAGCATTCTGCTCTGCATTAAGCAGTTTTTTATGTCAGTCATTGTCAGTTTTTTATGTTATGCGATGCAAATTCTCACTGCAAGACCATTCTTAGTAACTGGATTACCATGGACAATGATCCATTGCTCCAAGCTTGCTCTTTCTCTAATAAAACGTCTAATGAGATTAAGTTTCAACCTTTTCATTTTAATCTGCCCACCAATCCTTTCTCATAACTTTTTTGGTGTCGCTTACAAATAGCAAAAGGAATGGCTTAATCGATTAATTTTGAAATGCAATGGATTTGCACCAAATCAACACACACGTATTTTACAGTCATCGTTGTATCATGTCCTTAAGGGGCGGCTTATGTGATCAAAAGCATAACGTTACAAGCTGTAAACGAGGAGCATTGCAATAGATAGATCATACCACTGCCAGGTTTTGGCATGTTACTTCAAAGAAAAGTCTTCCTTTGACTCTTATCTTTAGAATAGTTTTTTGCTATTTTATGGTCCCTTTGTCTATGATGTTTTTCAAACAGTCTCAGGTTTGCTATCAAATCGATGGAATTTTCGAGAATGTCATATCTCTTTTTTATTTCGGATAATAAAATTAGCAAAACTCTCTATTGAGATAATGAAATTATACCCAGAAGGCAAATGCCTGACTTGGCTGATTTTATCACATTTCCTTGCCAACGAAACGAGGAGCATCTATAAATAACTAGAAATTCTTAAATGGGAATTATCGTACATATGATTTGGTAGCTGATTCAAATGGTTAAAGACTCATTGCTAACATTGAGCCATTGCGCTACGTAAGCATCCCATAATGCATTTTTAGACTGTCTAAAATCAATTTTGGTTAATCCGTAGAAAATTACTGTCATTGTTTGGACCGTCGCCACGCTCGCAAAGGCCCATTGTTAGCAATGAGTCTCTAACTGCGCCTAAAGTGCTTTGATATGACTTAAAGTTGATGGATAATGTGAAACAGTATTAAACATTCTATGAAAGTAAAGTATGATGGTAGGCCTATATTCGAGCTTTTGTGGTGGTATTGACAAACCACTTATTAACCTCTTTAACAAAGTTATACGCAAATTAGATCATTTTCAATATCGTTTTATTTGCAGACCCACAGTTTACTGCAAGCATTGCAGTAGACCCCAATGTATTCATATTCTTCAATGAGATTTCAAGTGAACGGAGTAATGTAAGTATTATTAAAGGTTTAGTTATGAATTCTTAACAAATCTTTGTCTTTTAACATATGTTTAAGTTGTGAGATGGCAGAGATGTCACTTTGAATAGGTGGGCTTGGGTAAATGTAATGCACGCGTACACAAGTGTATATATAAACATCGATATATTCTTTCTGGATTGTTCAGAGTTTCTTTCCGAATTAAATCGATGCAATAAAAAACAGAGATGATGCAGTAGAAATATTTTCAAATGAAGCGGCGGTCCAATTTTATCATAGTCCTGGCTCGTGGTATCAGAGATTGTATTCAGTTTCCAGCCAAAATCTTTAATGTTTTATACAAGATTTTAGTATTATCTGAACTCTTTATAATGAAATACGCCTTTTCTTCATAGAAACGACATGCAACAGTTGCTAGAATCTGTCAGGTAATCTATAATTTGGTTTTTTTGTTATTTACTTTCATAGTGGTTGTAAAGCAAATGCTTTCTTAAAAGAAGTAAAATATGCTGGCTGTTTGATGCGCATGTACATTAAGTAGAATCTGCTTCAAATGCAGAATCTTGAATCTCTGTGAGCAGGATAGCAAAGGAAGCTGTTATACACTTTTATAAGAATATAAGAATACTAATTCTCAAAATCGCTGAAATTTATAGAATGATTTAAGAATAATACAAAACTCAAGCTTCATCAAGAGTTAAATTTTTGTTTATTCGAGTTTTTTGGAAAGCAAAATAAATGCGAGTTTCACACTGTATGTCTTGAAATAGACGTATTCTGCCTCGAAGTCATTAGAAATATGATGTAACCCGGTTACACCTTGTTTCGCTTAAGAGTATTTTAAGAATTATATAGGTTCAAAGTCTAACAAATTTAAGAATATTGAGATTCAGCAAAAATTTAGGTATTCTTTTTAAAAAGAGTGTGCATTTGCTATTTGAAGTCGAAATGACTGGCTTCCAGAACTTTTCAATAACAAAATAATTTTCAGCGTTAATATAAATAAGAATTTGATACAATTATTTCGCATTTGACAATAGTCGTAAGAGCTACACTTCGAGAATTTCCTTAGGGCCTCTCTGAAAATCTTACAAGTCATTACAATTTCAGCGCAATACCTTTTTCTTTTTCAGAATGATAATGGCGGATCACAGTATATTCTTGAGAATCAATGGACAACATTTCGAAAGACACGCTTGGATTGTAAAGTACCAGGATACGAAGATATGCAATTTGACATCGTTGGTGAGTCTCTCGAATAAAGCATAATAGAAGTCCTGAAAAAAATAAAAAATCTATGTTTATCTAAGTTTACAGGGAGGAAATAGTCATTCAAAACCCATTTCAAAATGGTTCATGACCTTTTAGAAAACTGGTAGGATATCACTTTACACCATTCTCTTGCGTGTCTTAGCAACAAAATCTCAGCATTCAAAGCATACATTATAGTGGAAAGGAAAGCAACTTTAATAATACGATGATGAATACTTGTCTTAGCTTCTTTTTTCTGATCATGCACATGAGCTTTTTGACGTCATATACGATCTGAATTTAATGATAAAATTTAATGATGTTTTAGTCTATTGTAATGCTATCTTTCAAAGACATATATTGACAATAACATAATAACATAGAATAATTTCATAAATGATATACAATAAGAACATCAAAGGCTTGGATGATCGTAGTAATAAACAATGAAAATAGTGGAATTATAGACAGATAAAACAAAAATTAGCATTGAGCACAGTTTCTTTGCGATTCTACATTAACATCCAAGTTGAGGTCATGATGACGTCAGACTAAGTAACAGACAAGCTCAACCATTTTGCAATTTATAACGCATTTAATAATTTTATCTTAGACGTATGCTAGCAGACCATCCCATCATATTTTCTATTGCTTTTTTTACTCCCAAAGCAATCATTATTTTCGTAACTTAATATTTATTTATCATATGGCAGATAAAGTCGTTTATTCTGAGCAATCAGAGACGTTTTATGCAGCATTCAGAACATCTAGGTGAGAACGCAATATTATTTTTGCTAACTTTTCAAATGACAAATTTCGTAACATTTGTTGAGTCGCTACCGTAACACTAAAAAGATTTGCTCCGAAAGAAGCAAAACTGCTAATGAAAATTGTTCCAGAGAACTGTAATTTTCTCAGTTTTTCATTCAAATAAAATTTGCAGCATTTGCAGGATATGTATTGTGCATTTTGCGATTTTGCTTTTGTTTAAGATCGATGTGACTTTAGTACGGTCTTGATGCATGGAGGTCGTGAGGAGTAACTTCGTAATAGCTTCCAAATGCAAAGTCACGTGTTGATTTGGTTAAGTAGGTGCCCTAGTTGATTTGTGAATTTCAATGCATAGTATTTGCGAGCTGCTTTTTGTAGGTTGTTCGGTAAGGGAGTTTCAAAAAGAAACCAAACAGATTCGCGTATTTGCGAGATGCACAACTTTTTCATATTTCAAGCAGAATATTTGTTTTCTCCTTTTGATTCCTTTCTCTGTAGATTCAGTGTGGTCTTATGAATCTTGCGGGCATCAAAACTTTCTATACGTTTAATTGAATGAAATGGGCCTCTATCACTATGGTCAGAGGCAAATAAAGAGTTTTATCAAATTTGCTTAAGATTAGCACCGGTTTCTAAAACATTGTCAATTTATTTTGTTCAATCGCAGTGTATGGATCTTTGAATGCAAACCATGTTCGTCCACATACGATTTGTTCGCAATGATGTTTATACTTAGTGTTGCTAACCAGTTTGGTCCATCTACATGTAATCATAGATAATACTTTATATCATTAAAACCAAGAAATCGTAAAAAATTTTCAGATTTTGATAAAACCGTATTTTTTCTCTAGTCTCAGTTTCAAAGGATCTGCAATTTGCACCTTCAAATTGGCGGATTTCAAGAAAGTCTTTAATGGAGATTTCCTATATAAAGGTGCCGACTCAGTCACAAAAAGAGTACCTAATCCGCATCATTTCACCGAGGTTTGTAGTTCTGTTTGACTTATTCTAAGTATGTGTTGTCAGGTTTTGTAAGTATGATATTGCTGGTAGCCTGTAGCAATATGTTTTTAACTTCTCCCTCATTCGGTTCTGTTTGTTCTATTTTAGTTGCTTTTCTGTTTGTCATTTTTATGTTGACGATATCTTAACCAGGCACTCAGGATGTATGAAGCAATTATAGGCTGAACATGCAGTCTCCTTTTATTGAGTTTAACAGTATACCATATTGATTTTTAATTTTACTTTAATTCTCAAATTTAATCCGCAAATTATAATCTTTTGTAGTGCAAAATCAACCCAAAGAGTCTTCGCCGATATTCGATGAAAGATTACAACGAAACTGTTCGTCCTGGAAAGGAGCCCACGAATTTTATGACCTCTTCGGCATTGACTGATTCCTACCGCTACAAGATCATGTATGACCCAATGATAGCAGTGTCAGATTTGATATTTCATAGACAAATGGAAAGGTTTGGCTACACAATTATACGTATCTGTACCTTTGTTGTGTGTTTATTAATGCTTGCTGCTTTGTATTTAGAAGTATTTCATCGATACAGGAGTCTCCATTCACCTTCAGTAAGCCATTCTCAAAATCGCCTATTTAACGCGAAACCTTTCCTACAACCTGTGCGGTATCTCGATCTGGTATTAACAAAACCGGTTCGACTAATGCTTTAAGGTTATATTCGATTTTACCTCAGATTGCAATCGATTTTGCAAGTCCAATTATCAGTTTCACAAATTTGTTCTTCACGATCTTTGTTCCTAAAAGGTAATATACTTTGAAATCATGAAAGTATTGACAAATCCTTCAGGCTTTTCAACAAAAACTTTTTCATTTCAGATTTACAGCTATTGCTGTTGATAATGTCAAGAAAGATAACAATGCAAACAGTGTATTGGCATATATTGGCACAGGTATTTTGCTATTTCTTAGATCACTGCAGTACTGTGGCTGTAATCAAGGTTATGAAGCCAAGTGCTCTGTTGTTTTCTATGTGCTTCGACAATTTACAATCGAATCTCGTGCTGTTTGAACATTAGGCCGCAAAAATCAGTTTCATATTTAAGAAAAATTTCCTGCGAATCAAAGAGAAACTAACTGCATATTCATCGGACATTTTCTAATCTTATCCTTTCACAATTTTGAAAAATTGCCAGCCAAGTAATTTTGTAACACGTAATCTGATGGTCATTATCCAACGTTTCATTCTGTGTAAAGGATTGGCTCGTAATATGCATTAAATCATTTCCGCTTTGAGCAATCTTTACACCTGAAAGGTCTTCATCAAAGAAATAAAGCAAAGAATGCTCATATATTTATCAATTCTCAGATCGTGGCACAGTACTTGTTCTTCACATCTTGGCGTCAAAGAAGCTTACTTGCCTGCTGAATGAGTTGGTACTTTTTCAAGTAAGTCTTTACAACTGCAAATGTAAACAAACTTTTTAATGAAGAAACAGTCAAACACACTGTAATGGGATAATGGGATAAGAAAGCATTCGAAACACATTATAACTGGATACGATGTTATTGTAATATGTTGCCTTTAAGTGCCTAATGATCTATCTACAGATGATTTACCTATTGTAGCCTGATAATCACATTTAACCCATTTAACGGCAGAGGGCCCATTTAACTCGGAGTTACAATTTTGAAAAATCCTATTCAAAACATCCAAGACTGCATAGCTCTGTTTCTGGCATCGAGCACACACTCGATACAGTAATCTTCATATTATATCATGTTGATACATAATTATAGGAACATATGGAATTTGTTTAACAATGTTCCGTTATGTAAAAGATATCCTAAGAGGGCCCACTGTATAAGCTTTTTGTCTCGTTTGCAGAAAGGCAAAGAGGAAATCATTCGAAAGCTGGTGCTTTGGAAAGACAAGGTGATTTAAAATATATATTTTGTTCTATTGAACACAAAAACAGATGAGCTCGAGAAAGCTGTATAACTATGATAAGTTTTAGTTTTGCCTGCATTATCTTTCTATAATATTCAGTTCATTGATACTGATGACATAATAGTTTTCTTTCAACCATAATAAATCCATTCAGATTGACCCGGGCTCCTAGTTAAACGAACTGGCGTTTGCACTACACGGAATCAAAGAGGCAGTGTTAACGAGAAAGTGAGATGTGCCTCGGTTGCATGCCGTGGCGATGTTCTTGTAGTGTCTTTAAGATGTTAAATGTAGTTTATACTAATGCGGTTTCCAATTTAATAGAAGAAACCAGGATTACTTAACTATAAAGCACATGCGTACAATTGAGAAAAGAAAGAATTAAACGTTTATTGGCATATGTCACAGAAAGCGAACCAAGATTCAACCCTGTTTCTAGTTTACACTTCATTTTGAAAACTCTTTCATAGATTTAACCCGCCTGTCGATGTGGGTAATTTTAACTGCATATGCATTGCAAAAAAGTTAGCCTGTGCTTGCTCAACCCGGGTTCAATTTGCATTAATTAGCGTAATGTGAACACGGCTTATCTGATTAAACTAATTCACTGAAATACCACCGGTGACTAATTTGACATAACCACGTTTTGGGATGATTTTTTTAATTTTTCTCTGTTTTTCTTTAGCAACGGCTTTATGCAAGTACAGACACCCGTATACTGCAGCTTAAACTTGAAAACTGCTCTCTTTACCCCGATCAAAGGTAAAAATCTAATCTTGTCAAGGGCACAGATAACACGAGACCATTATTTAGAGAAGATGTCGTCTAGAATCATTTTTTATCCATGTCAGTTTAGAATATTTGATTTGTAAAATCGATTTGAAAGTCAAGATTTTAAAATTTGTAGATTGTAGATTTTAAAGCAAGCTAGATTGTCTAAATTTCAAGTTTAACTATCAATCTTTCTATCCTTCTTATTATTTTTATACTAACTGAAATCAAATTTATCTTCAACTTTCTATTTCAATCTAATTTAATTAGATATTTAGACGATATTGATTTATTAGAGCTGGGTACAGCACAGCTAAACAAAGGGATATCTTTTGTTTTTCAATGGATTTCTGTATTATTTGTTGTTATGTTCAGGCTACATTTAAAAATGTAATAGTCGGATTCGAAGTATCATGCAAATACAGCAGGATAACACCATGAGCGTTGTTTGCTGTTGCCTTTTATTCTAATAATCTGTTTAAAGATATTTAACACTGTTTTCCAGCTCTTGTGTTGAAGCTCGTCATCCATATTGTGGTTGGAGTAAAACAACTGGAAAATGCATATCAACTAGGAATGTGTAAGTTGATCAATGATTTGGATACATTAACATGGGTAGTCGATCTAGTGTTTTTTCTACTGGTAGTTTGAATCAAGTTTGTCATTAGATTTTAATATAAACGCGGGTTGAGGATTTTAAAAGAAATGTTAGTCGTGTGTTAAATACTCTTTCTTTTTGGTCTTTCAGAACATCAGTTGCGGATATTATTCAAGATTTTTCGAAGTGTCCGGAGAAAAAAGGTTAGCAGCTCCATTTTTTTGATGATCCTCATTTAGCTAATTCTTGAACGATATCGCTAGTTAAACATTTTATTTTTATACGATTCAAACGTAATTATAAAAAAGATATTGTTTACTCTTTGATTGTAATCCTGCAGCCTCGAAAGTATAAAAACTTCGGACATACTCTGGACAGTGTCAGACGAAAATACTTCAGTATGTTATGTGGCTGCTTTTTTGTGCCATCTTTAAATTTCGCGGTACTAATAACCCATTTGAACATTTCTCTTGGTGAATTTTACTATGTTTCAGCCTTTTCCAAAAACATTTCAAGACCCATTTATCCCCTTTGCAAATGGCATGTACGACATTGTTTGAAACATTTAAATTTATCATAGGTTATTGGTCGGCGTGGTCTCAATGGCATACGTGTCTTGATTCTGGCAATGGCAGAAACTGCCGATGCAGGAAAAGGCAATGTAGGACATGCAAGGAAGGCGACTGCCAAGGAAGTGCAATAGACATTGAAAATTGCTCAGGTAGTCATCAAATTTTGTAATCTATCAAATACTCTTATCTAAAAAGAGGGTTATTTTGTAGATAGATAATTTATTGTTGTCTAGGTATAAGCCAGGTTTCTTAAGGGTGAAAGTGCGTGGAGAAGTGGAATGCATTCACATTTAAAACATACACTTCAGATACTTAAGAAGTGTGCAGTTTAACTGATTGAAAATAGGAAAATGGTTTAAAAGTACTATTCTAGTTAATAGAGCAAAATATGAAGAGCGTCAAAGGGATCCTTTTTATGCCAGGCGCAATGCTTATGATCAATTAATTTAAATGTTGCTTTTGTTGTATTAGCACAAAATTTTGAGATTAATTCTATCTTGATTATTAGTTTCCCACTATCCTGGCTGCGAGTGCCATTTCAACTACTTCCAAAACCAAGATTTCTTAAGCTGCAATATTAGAGTTTTGTGTAAATGATTTTGTTTTTAGCGGTGAAAATAAAAAACGAGACATCTTGGATCACGACCGGCCCAACTGACGGGGGCTGGTCCCAATGGACCACATGGTCGGTCTGCGATCATGACTCTTGCGGCTCAGGATTCCAGACTAGAGGCCGCTCCTGTAACAGCCCGTATCCTCAAAATGGGGGTCTGCCTTGCATTGGGGATTCTCGAGAATGTCGCAAGTGCCAAGTTAAATCAAAAGCATCATCCTGTATACGTAAGTATGCTTGTCTAACTGATAGAGTGTCAGACGGAAAAGATATGCGACGGAAAAGACTTTGTTTGTATGAGATATGAGATGGAAGATTTTGTTTGCGTTTATCAAAGCCATTTTTAGTTTTGTTTAACTTGCCTATTTCTGCACCTTTAAAACTTTAAAACCATTGAAACTTCAAGACGAATGAACTTTGTTTCTTTTAAACCAAGTATATAATACATACATTGAACGTAGGTCACTTTTGCATCTCGCAGCTGCTTTGTTATTCATTCCGACCTTACTCTTTTTATGACCATGTTTTATGCCACCCAAACTCTACTTTAAACCTACTTTTCTCACAACAAGCATTAATCTACAAATTCCCCTTATATAATTCCAGACAAAACCGTCGTTGGTGCATGGAGCAGTTGCATTTGCTTTGTTGAAGATGGTAGAGATGTCTCGTTTGGTGTTCAGTTTCGTGTTAAGACCTGCTTCAGTAGTTGCAAAAATAAAAAAGGTTGTCCTTCGGATCGGATTCAAAATCGAACATGTACCTGTCACAACATAGCGAAACCAACTACAAAGCCAAGTAAGCACATTCTTTACCTGCATTTGGTTACCTTATATCCTCCTCAGAGGTGCCGTCCTATGTTGGGAAACTTTTAGAAGCCGGATCCAAAGACCATACCCATTGTCATACTCTCACCCTTTATACTTGCATCTATGTCAAAGATTCTCTGTTTTGCATATTATGTTCTGCATAATATTATTCAAAATATTTGACAACTCTGAGTGGCTGAAAGAAATTGCTTATTCATGGAAAATCAAGTAGCGTAATAAAGGGTTTAGTCATATTGCCTAGAATAGAATTCACCCAACCTAACATTCCCCCCCCCCCCCCTCCAAAAAAATTCTTAATTTTATGAAGGGGACTGAGCCCCACTGCACAACTGATTCTCTTTAATTCAAATCTAAGCAGTATCACATAAAGTGGTTTCAGCACACATCCAAATGGCATATTTTTTCACAACTCTCACTAAAACTGATTCAATTATCCTGTCCTTCGAAAAACGGAACAAATGTATTCACAAGCAGAGAACCTTCTATTATTCGTTCTTATCTTTGTATCGAATTGGAAAATAAAACCTTAGAAAAATGTGTTGCATCTGAAATTCACATTTCTGTATAGAAAGCTCTGTAATTGTATTTTTATTAATGTGTGGTTTAGGCTCTGCTACTCGAATATTGGGTTCTTTACTGGATTATTCCCTTCCCAGTGTGATTGGCCTGTGTCCCAGATACCTTACTACTGCCAAGTAAGGAATCCAGGGTACAAGTTAAGTTTATAACATAGCACCAAAACTAGTTTATCTTTCATAAGCAACCTAGAATATTTAAGTGTAGACATCTTCTTGTTATGAAAACTGATTTCCTAGGAAATTACAAAGGCCCAATCTTCATTATATTGCAATCGGTGTAATTGTCTCAAAGCTGCATGTTGTCCTTCGTGGTTCTGATCACCTTCTGCCTTGCTTTTCAGGTCCCATAAACACAGCTGGAGCCCAAGCCGGTGGAACAAGTAGCAATACAGTGAAAAGAGGATTCACAGTATCTGATTTGATAGTAGCTGTTGTTGTTTCTAGCATTCTGTGTATTGTTATATGTGTTGTTGTTGTGATTTGGATGATGAAGAAGAGACATCGAAGGAAGTCAAGGAGGCAACGGGAGTCCTTCAATGGTCAGGATTTTACATTACATCCTGTAAGACATAATGGTGACATTCCAATTTCTAATATTGAAGATGAAAAGAGACCACTTAGTAGTAGTAGTGAAAGTTCGTTTGAAAACGGCAAACACATTCCAGCTGAAAGTTTAGAAAGTCCGGTTGCAACTTTGACAATGCAAAAAACGAGAAGACATCCGAAGTCGGGCAAGTTAAAAATGTTTGGAGAGGACAAGGACTACGACAACGGAATAGCGTCTTTTTGATCGCGATTGTCTCCTAGAAATTGTACAAGGAGCGTTATCATCTTCCTTGTGTATCACGTGAGCGTCATTTTAGTGGTCCAGCGCAGAGCGGCTCTGCTCGGAGTTGGTTAACAAATTTCGGCTGAAATTGGTCAAGTCAATTTTGCGGAAGACTACAACACAGTGATTGCGTGTTTTTGATTGCGATCGCCTGTTACGATTTACACAAGGGTATCCACGTGTTTTGTGTTTATCATATGAGTGAAACATAAAAGTCACGATGTAAAGCGGGCTGGCTGGAAATTGCTTCAAAATTTGTCCATTTAGCCAAGCTAGTTAATGCTTTGCAAATGACTTCAATTGCGCTATGTTTGCAGCTCTGCTCACTGTAAAGGCACTGTCTCGTGTCATGCATTTCTTGTGAAGAAGAGCATACAATGATGTTTACAGATCTGATGTTGCAGAATACCGAATCAAGGCTGCACCCGTAGTAAGCAATACCTTTACCATTGATTCCAAACTCGTGTATTACATCTACAATGTAACTAGAGATGCTGAGGCAACAGAAGAGCTGCATAAAATTCCCAATTCCTTTTTATCGAAAGGTAAACATGTTCTACTTTTCAAAGAGCAAAGCCATTATTTACTTAGTTATCAAACTAGAATGTTAGCGCTAGGTTTTCACACTGCTTGGAAGCAAATGAAATGTTAATAACAGACGGAACTAATTTTATAGTTAGAGGATTGAGTTAAAGGATTTTATATTGTACTTACAGAATTTTTCGACTATGTATTTATTAATAACAGTAAATATTTTTACTAGAGTAGCTTAGGAAATACAATTAGCTTAGGAAGCTTGGGAGCTTAGGAAGTACTTGGACAGTGGCGATTTGGTTTCAATAGAACTTTGAGTTTTAGCTTTTGCCAGGTCACTGTTTTCCTTGGAGCCAAGAAACTTAGATCAAAATTGTCTAAATTTTTCTTTATTTTATTGAGACTCGCACATTTTTCCACAATAAACAAGACACAATACTTGCCAAGTATAGTTGGAACACCACAATACTCACGTTCAAAAGTTGACAACCCAGGATTTTAATTGCATCTTCATATCGTCAACTCTGTTGCTGCATTCCTCCCTCTTATCCCTCGTACCAGGCTGCCCCTTTCATTAAAAGGTTTCATGTTTCCGATCCTAAATTGTTACTAAGAATAACGCAATATTGATTGTAAGCAACATTTTGATGGAGGAGGGGGGAAGGGAAGACTTTTTAACACTTTGAAGATTTTGTGTAGGTGTTCCAAAAATTTTGGCAAATATTCTAAGTATCATATCAATATTGCGACTTAGAATACGCACACTGTCGAACGCACCCCCCCCCCCCCCCGTACTACATCCCTATAAAGTTAAGTGTATCGTTTCTGTGATTATTCCTCAAGGAGCAGAACGTTGACTTCCAAAACAGATGACAAATGAGAATGATGTGGCGATGGACAATATGAGGTTCTTTATAAAAGTTCCTTCTAGAAAGTCCGTTCTCTGATAAAGGCTTTTTCCTGCTGGTCAGATTTTACTGCGAAAAAGCCTTTATTCTTTTTACATTCCAAAAAAGTTATTCGCCACTTTGTGAACAAATGAAACATCTTAGGAAGAGAGCAACCTGTGGCATTTAAGTATTGAGAAACATTAGCATACTTGATTTACCTAATTTAAGAGGCTCCTTGATCTGATACACCGTTCAAATCAACGGTTGATTGTAAAAATCAACAAAGACATTATCCAGGTACAAAGCGCATCGATTTTCCCAACTAAGTATGGTGCCGTGATCTTTCTCAGGTTTAGAAATTACACAGCCAAAGCGATGTTAACTTTTTAAGGTGTTAAATAGAAAATGATTTACAAAAATAGAATCAATAGTCTTTACAATGAAAAATAAGTAGATATGCGAACGATGCAACCAAAACAATGTCTCGATTAATTATCAAGGCATCTTTTAAAATATGTATAACTCCTTCTATAGAAGGATTTGTTAAATTTAACTTATTTCCAGTTAACATTGAATTTCGAGAAATATTTTACGTAAACCTATATCTTATCATGCGTAACCGATGTTATATATAAACTGTAAATAACTTAAAAAATAATAAGTAATTATAGTTCAAGAGTTTATGATTTGTTTGTTCTGTTGGTTAATCGTGTTGCAGTGATTTCTTGCAATCAATAAAGATATTGGACAATTTTTATGCTGTGTTTGTTTGTCACAATCAAGGAGCAGTTTATTTTTTCGAAATTTCATGAAGATGCCACGTATTATTACAATTAAATGATGACTTTGTATTTGAATTAAAGATAAGTACGAAGTTTCAAGTATAACTGTTCTTCAGGTATAAAAGAATAGAAGTAGCGGTTAAAAAGAGACTAGAAGAGTAGAATCGAAAGATAAACTATATGGTTTTACGATGCCACCTACTTTGACTTTCCGGTCATTTCTTTACAAGCCAAGCCATCTGTCTCTTACAACGCTTAAATATCCCTCGAAAATCCTTACAAAACCCACGAGATTCCGTTCATTTTGGTATTTGTCATTTCCCGCATGCTACCACTACCATGTCGCTACCGCTACCCCAAGTCCAAAACAGGTATATTTGTAAATATATCACAAAAACATTTTTCATGATGTGGTACTGAACCAATACTGTTTGAAGAGAAGAGGAGATGACTGAGTACGAAACTTGCAC
Source organism: Rhopilema esculentum (assembly GCF_057945365.1). Classification (NCBI taxonomy): domain Eukaryota; kingdom Metazoa; phylum Cnidaria; class Scyphozoa; order Rhizostomeae; family Rhizostomatidae; genus Rhopilema; species Rhopilema esculentum. The sequence continues at coordinate 9,674,140 of NC_142830.1, forward strand.
AAGTGTTGCAAAGGTTCTGCGATTAGTCACACGGTGTATGCACCTTCTGATATAGATTCATTGATCCTGAAATTTTAGAGATTTCTAGAGCAGTTTGCCCATCTAAATGGTAGATGCATGTATGATTTTTTTAATTTGTTAAAGCTATTGGGGGTATGGAATACATTTAAGTTGGAGCCGTTCTGTGACTCCATGGCTCAGGCCAAGTTGCCTGTACGTTGATTGGTTTCGATCGACACAACTTTTCTTCGAAACGTGCTTCTTGTATGAAGACACTTCATTCAATGTATCCCAGCACGTGTGTTTTTCTTTGTTGCAATGAGAGTGTGCTCTGAGAGAACCTTTTAAAAAATAGACCTCAAGGAATGTGTATGAAAGATAAAAAAGCATTCACACATTTTACTCCAGGGATACTGCTCGGCCCCTGAGAGCAAAACTTGACGTGTTACTTCTGATTGCTATTAAATTCATATCCCTTGGTACAAAGTTTAGTTGTCTTGTCCGCGCTGATTTCTTGCCATATTTTATTGACTGTCTGTTTCCTATCAATGCTGTTGATAGTTAAGTAGCGGTACATTTAGTCGAAAATGTATATATAGCAATGCGGTTGATTTGCAAGAACGCCTGGCAAAGTTCGCTTGTTAAGCAAGGTATTTAGCTAGCTTGATTTTATTTGCTTTGCCATGTATCTGTACGATATTAATTTTGAAATTTTCTCAAAGGAAAGTTAGACTGTTTGCTTTAGTTCAGTTAAAACGCGAGGCATGTTTCATAATTGTGCGAAGCCAATGAACGGAGCGGAGACAAAAGAGTCTTATATTTTGCATGGTTCTTTTTGGCACATAATGACGAAATAAAACATTAACTTTCTTTTTTCCTGTGAAACAAGTATTCATGAGAAAGGTTGGTGCGTTATGAAAAAGAAACAAACTCTGGTGCTTTACTTCAGCCCCTAAGGGTATGTCCCTATAGTCGATCAAACGAAGCTATAAAATGACACAATATGAAAGCATCAATTTCATTTATTGTCGATGAACATAACATGAACACAACATGGAAGAGGAAGGTCGAAGGGCTGCAGCCGCAGGGTATTGCTAATTTTTGCGGCTCCGCAGCTCTCAATTTTTGCTGCCGTTAATTTTTGCGGCTCTGGTACCCAGGGTAACATGAATAATACTTTTTTGGAGATTTTAAAATAACGCTGCTAATTCTGCAAGGAAGTAAAAGCTAGTTAGATTGACACCTATATTCTAAGTTCTCTTGGTATAGCCAACAAAGCATTTATGCTAGATTTTCGATTCAGAGAATTACCAATCAACCCTATTATATGAGGAGGGCCATTGTTTTGTAAATCTCAAGAATGAGTCAGAATGCTATACTTATCAACCCCAATCGATGTCTTCCAGCATCCATCTCTTACGCAATAACGCTTACGCGAACCCGCAAGCGGAAAGCACACATGCTGAATACCGTGCTACCGCTTTTGTTGCGTTCGGGTCTCCAAAAACAGCTCTCACTTCGCTTGGTTTTTTCTCTTTCTTTTTTACGTATAAAGATATGTTACATCTGGAGTTTTTTATAAAAACTTTGCAGAATTGAAGCTGAATTTCCTGAGCCCGTTTTTTATGTTACATCCTACATTAAAATTGAATTGTTCTAGTTATGTTAAATAGAATGTTTTGCGGCTTGTTAGACAAGATGAAACATTTTCACGACAACAGAGCTCAGGCTCTACCTATTAAAATAATAACTGTTTGGAATGTCTGGTAACGCAAGCAACTTCATTCTGATTGGTTGCCTATTTATAGATGTGAAGTTAGCTAGCTTTACCCGTTTATTCTTTCTATGGGTATTTCATTAAGTTTCAGGCATCTTGCAGAGGGGGCGATAAATAATCAGCGATGAAGTCTCATTCTGGAGACATGTTATTAGCTGAATTGTTTTTAATTTTCAGGAATAGAAGTTGATATTCATGGAATTGTACAGAGTTAGTAAAATCAGCGCATTTACTTGCTACAGCCACAAACGTCGGTAATCAAATATTTATGTACGACTTATAGAAAGACTGGATTATTAAGTGACGTCATAATAGTGTTTACACATGATTGATGCCGCAAAATTATGCTTTCCTTACGAGTCGTACAAGCCAAAGGTCAGTGTTGAATATTGACCGATTTCTCAAATCAAAGTCTATGATTTCAAAGTTGTTTATTGCAGGTTGTGGTTTCAAAGGATTAGTCGATGAACAGCTTGTCTGCATAAGTTTTTATATGACCGTGTTCGGCGATTAATAATCAATAAATTTGATGCAATATAATTTCTTATCTAATGTCTTCCGTAAAACGCAATCTTATAGCAGTGGCGAACAGTGAGTTTTCATCGAGAGCTGTTCTTATACTTTTTTGGCATTAAGCAGACGAAATGAAGGAAACTTCAGAGTTTTACCAAACATTTAAGACTGGAAACCTGCTAGGAGAGGGAAACTTTTCCTCTGTGCGAGAATGCATTCTAAAAAAAGGAGAAGGAATCAAGTATGCAGTAAAGATGGTGAAGTTGTCAGGGAGCAAAGAAAAGAAAGAGGACATCAAGTCGATGATGCAAGGCGAGGTGAGCGTGATGCAAAAATTGGATTGCAAAAACATTATCAAATGCATCGATGCTTTTTTTGGTACAAATGAGATCTTAGTCGTCCTGGAGTTTACATCGGTGAGATATTCTATAATTTTTCAGTTTAAAATTCTAAGAAAGTAGATTAATCTAAATGCTGCAAAGATAGCCTCTTCATGTTTTACATATTTACCGACGGATTCTTACTGTTATTTTATTTCAACAAATTGTTTGTTTATGATGGCTAGCTTACTGGCCTAAATATATTACCAAACTTGTTGTTATGCCAGGGATCAAGAACAGGTGTTTTATTTATAAATTTTGTATAAGCAAAAACCTTGTGATAAATTTAACAGCCGTGGTGTTATCAAGCTTTGTGATAAAACTTTTTCTGTTCCGATAGCAAATTTAATTTCCAGATCCCTTTCAAAACTAAGAAACTAAGCTTCGATTGGTTTTAAGATCAATATTTTAAATGTAAAGAGCTTTTTTAAGATTTAAGCCTTAAGAACAGTTTTTCAAACAATTAGCATTTATTGATACGAGCCAGTTAGCTGAGAATTAACTTTACTTTCAATCTAGAACAGAAATATGTTTGGTAGCTTTTTACCTAACAGGATCAAAAGATTTTCTAAATTTAAGTCAGCTTAAAACGAATCAACAAAATTTGTGCCTATTACTTTAAGATAAATCAGAATTCATAATTAAAAAATAACTTTCAGTATCACGCAATGACCCTACTGAATCGACGTGGCGTATCAGGCTTTTAAACCTAAATACAAGCTTTGACTTTAAATGGCGACTTTAAACGCTCATAGATGCACGAATTTAGATCCAAGCATGATGTTCTTTCAAACGTAATACAAACTCAGAATATAAACAATCTGAATTTAAATCCAATTAATCAATACTTTTTTGCTTCTCTTAAAAATGGATTCAATAACAAATAAATTTTAAATTATCAAAATATCAGAAGACAAGTAAGAAGTAACGATTGGTGATTGGTATTATTTAGACTGATTACATATATGCCAAGGATCAACTTGAAGAAACTTTATCTTTCTAATCGAACTATTAAATTCATGCAGGCCTGGACAAACGAATTAAACATCTGAAAAACATTATCGGCATATGTTCGTCGAACATTGTTTGGTCATGTTTTTTACCAGGCCACCGACAAAAATCGTAAATTATAGTAGCTAAGTGACTACATCTTGGATCCAACAATATAAGCTTAAAAACATGTCAGATTTCATAAAAAAGCTTCTGGAGTTCAATGTTTACGCATGCATTAAAAATCCTTCGCCAATTCAAGTACTGCCTTTTATATAAAGGACTTCCTTGCAAACAATGTGCAGTAAATAGTAGCTCTTTTCTGTTAAAATACTTAATCGTTATAAACGAAATTGCCAACTGTGCTGAGAATCCGTTTAAATGAAAGAAAGAATGCATGCAGCGAAGAGATCTCTAGCTAGATCAGGACCGTTTGCATATGCATTTGAAAATTAAAATCAGTTGCTGTTCCAATGTGCAATACTCAAAACACTTATGATCGGCCTTTCCAATGTAAAGATTGGGCGCAAAAACAACTACATTCAGAGCAGGAGCTCCTTTAGCCCGATCTAAGAAGGTGAAAAGGAGCTGCAATGAACTGGGAATGTACAATGACAACACACCAAATAGAAACTGCAAATTTTAGAAACGTTTTTTGTTAAGAATTTGCTTTGAAAAGACATACAAGAAATTGTAACCGGATATGTGTTTCTTTTTTATGACATACAGTATTCAACTGGACCAGCCAATTGAAAAAGGGAAGAATAAAACTATACTTCTCGTTACATTTGTTTTACGCAGCATACGGTCAACAGGCTACTGTGTTGTCACAAAAATCACATTCTTTGCCAAAAAGCATTAGGCCGATTGGTTTTATCATAGACCTAAAAATATTTTTGGTAAAAGAATAATTTTACAATAAACCTGAAAACACATTCTGTTTTCATGTAAAAAAGTCAAAACACAATGACTAACTTATGCAGAAATTTGAAAATTCGGAGATTGGACTGTTTACAAGAGACAGGTCTGTGACGCTCAAGTATTATGTATATTTCTTATATTAATCTTGCATTCGTGTCACTATAATCTCATTTGCTGTGTCGAAAATCCAAAGTAATAATGGTTTCTACGGGAAGATAAATTTCTATCAAATTAACCAATGTTGCAGTGACAACAGTACTCTTAAGCCGACCTTTCAAGCATTTTTGATAAATCCACTACAGGCTTGGTATGCTGGAATCCTTCCTCGCAAAAATGATTTATAATCCAAGGTATTTTATGGCAATTTTTCATTAGTTTAGAAGCATAATGAGCTTTGCCACTGCATTAAATATTGAAAAGAGGGCTTAGTAATTTATCAAACGGAAGAGAAGCTAGTTATGCGGTTATCAATCTTTGAAGCAATTTTGTACTTACATGTGATCAATAATGTATCGAATTTTGTTCACAGCAACCTTTATGCCTCTAACTGCTCCAGGAATAATTTCATCTGAAATTGTTGCTTAGGTAATGTTATTTGAACTTTCTTAATCATTAAACTAAACCAGCTGCCTGAATGCTTTTTCGGGTAAAACTGCAACGAAATACTTGGTGTTGAAACATTAATCTCGGGCTGTTGTCCAAAACACAATTTTTTCTGATACGTCGAGGAGCGATAAGCTTTAACAATATATTTTGTCATCCAATAATTATAGCTTAAGTTTGTCACCTGAGTTAAAAACAGACACGTAGCGGCAGGCTGAGCTACCCCCCCCCCCACCCCCCTCAAATGAGATTTTTTACTACAAATTGCCCTCTCTGACTACAGTTACTTTAACTGATATTATGGAAAGTTGGCATAATTATGATTTTAAAATATAATTGCTTATTCAAATGGGAACTCTTCGGCTAGATTGACTTGCTAGCTTCCTGTTGGCATAGTCACTTTAAAAGAACTACGCTAGGAGCAGGGATGTAGCGCTAGGGCTGAGCCCCCCTTCTTAACCCCGAAATGTAGCCAATTTATAATTTTGTTATTGTTTTTTCAACATTTTGCGCAAGAGCCCCCTGGTTGTTTTGATAGCACATCATCCCAGGCTAGGAGGCATGTACTGGTACAATCAACAATTTGGAAAGGGAATGCAAAGTTTTATGAATTTTCAGCCACTCAAAAAGCAAGAAAAATAACAACATCGGAAGCATATGAATATTTTGTTTGAAAATTATAAGGTACCTCCACCAGTTATAATTATGATATACAGAATCGGACTGGCGTGCGGTTATGTTCAGCGAGGGTTGAATGTCTTTTTCGTCCATGACGTACATTGATGCCCATAAAAGGTGACTCACTTTTGAAAGGCTTTGACTCACTTTTTCTTCGATGAAAAAACCGAACTCGTGAAATCTTGCAGTTTTTTCACAATTTTGTAGTTAATATGTTTTATTCTTTACTCAAAGCTGCTATGAAAAACTTGGTTGAATTCTACAACTACGTGATTGGTTAAAAAAGGCTTTATTGCATTAAAAATGGTTAAACAAGGTAATTGTAGACTTCCCAGAAGTTGAAGGAGCCTCGCATTGAAATCTGGAAGATATTCTTGTAAGAAAATTTGTCATTTAACACAGCTCGTTCTGTCCTAGTTTCAAAATAACAGTCTCGTTTGTTCGTTTAATGTTGTTTTTAATGTTTAGCTCTTTCAGATTTTACTTGATGTTGACGACTATGAGACCCTTTCCTTTCTCGTTCTTTACAGGACGGAGATCTGTACGATTACATAATAAATACACAGGAAGTAGACGAAGACAAGTCACGATTTGTCATGTACGATATTGTCAGCGCAGTGAACTATTTACATTCGAAGAAAATTGTCCATAGAGACATCAAGCCAGAGAACTTTTTAATTTTCCCCACAAATGAAGGGAGTAAAAAAATTGTTAAATTATGCGACTTTGGTTTGGCTGTTGACGCAAGACAGATTCTGACTGAGGTCTGTGGATCGCCTAGTTACGTTGCTCCTGAAGTTTTGAGAATGCAGAATTATGGCCTTCCTGTGGACATCTGGTCTTGTGGCATTGTTCTTTATATCTTGCTATGCCATTTCCCACCATTTTACGGCGAGAGCACAAAAAAGTTGTTTTCAAAAATAATGCGAGGAAATTATGATTTTCCATCCCCTTACTGGGATGATATTTCTGAAAATGCAAAGGATCTCATAACAAGGATGCTCGTTGTCAAGGATGATAGGAGAATAAAATCCGAGGAAGTTGTACGACACCCCTGGTTCAACGAGGTATGTATGTTTTGTGCGTTTAACCGTCTACTCAAAATGAGCCGAGCAAATCATTCTGCCCCTTATAAAAAAAGAAAATACTTGAAGTGTTTGTAAGCATACTTCTCTTTCACTCCTTCCATCTACTGTAACTGTAAGATCTTATTGCTTACAAACACCCTATGAACAAATTTGGGGGAATTTCCAATTTATAAAATCAACGAATTAAATTTATAATTTAAAATAAAAGTTAAACGGATACTTTCTAAAAGGCATTCTATGATTTATGTCACTTATGCCAAACTAACTAAACAACAAAAAGATAATTTCCCAACTTGCAAGAAATTATTCCCAACTCAAAATTTCCTATACTCCTTTCGCTGCCCCCCCCCCCCTTAAAACTATTTCTAGAAAGACATACCTAAGGCCAATGTGGTATTTGATGATACTTCTACTAAAGGCACAATTGACATTTTCATACCAAAGATACTTGATAGTATAAGACAATAACCTAATTCCTTCTAGGAAAAGGTGTCGATAGAGGACGGAGAGGCAGAAACGGAACGCAAGGCATCATCGATGAGCTTAAGGGGCGTGGCAATTGCAGTCAGATGCATGCAAAGGTTCGCTGAGCCAGTGCGAAAACCTGCCAGGGAACAGGCAATACTTTCAGTATCGTTTGTCAAAAGTTGTGAATTGGAAAAGTAAATTCTTTAGAAATGGATATTATTTTGTTAATGAATGAGGAATTGTATGATACTAAATAATAAGCGAAACAAGTATAAAACTATCCTAACTTCTATAGATAAATAAAATGACAACAAAAGTAAGGATAAAACATTTCAACCAAGGAAAAAAGTTAAGTCAGACTATTTCGTTTTTCTTTTCAAAATCTATGAAAAACCAACTAATGCGTTTCAAAGTTCAACTGCAAATTTTTAATATGAAAGAAAATGATAGACTCTGTATTACAGAAAATATGAATGCAAATTCTACAAACATTAAGATACAAATGATTTAGCTTCCGTTTCAAAGCACATTGGTGAATTCAGCTATTCTTGTACATCGTCAGCAGGCACTGAGAGGATACCTAACGACTTGCTTTCATTTTCCAACGAAACGTTGCAGCTAACGTCATGCGCAGTATCTGAATTATCAAGTAAATCGAGATGAGATATGTCTTTCTTCCCAGACACCATATTTAGAGGTATAAGACTTCCCGGTGCAGCCAAACTGAAATTTGGGGAAGAATTTTCTGATGAAGGGGTTGCTACACTGGGTTGACAAATAAATTCTTGCGAAGCATCTCCCATACTGATCACAGCAACGTCATCATTAACTACATCTTCTTCAGACTCTGCAAGGTCTTCTTCTCTGGGTGTCTGTGTGTTTGACGCTGAGTAGCTGTAACAACGTGGTCGGCTTTTGAAAACAGCATCAAATGACGGAGGAAATTCCTGCTCGAATTCATTGGTATTTAATGAATCTGAATCAAGACAGGAAATAAACTGTGATCTTTATTAAGATTGGGTCATGTCAAGAAAGGAATAAAATATCAACAACACCGGGGGTTTATTATCTAGGGTTTATTAAAATTTGGTCACATGGACAGCCTCAGTGTTATTTGTCAAACAAAACTATTCTAAAAACTATAAAAGTTTATCAAATGTACACAGTGAATTACCCTAAAACATGAAAAGTTATAAAACATTTGAGACGATCGACTTTCAGGGAGAATGAAACAAATACTATTACAAATACTTACAAATAATATTGTGACATTATTACGTCACAAGAGAAGGTCCAATTAGACCAGACCCGAAATTTGAGCGGAATCGATTTCACGTTTTACACCAGATCTTCAGTAAAGTATTCATACGGATTAATGGGATTGTATGTAATAACAGGTAACAGAAAACCAAGATTTAATGTGTAGAAACACTTACATTGGATACCTGGAAGCCAGGACGACCAGCTGTTAGAATTACCTTGCTTTGAGCGTATAGTTTCTATAAGAATCATTACAGTCTTTTGTCTTTGTTGAATCAATGGGAGCAATTTCTTATTATCTGGATCACCATTGATAATTGGAACATCGGTTGACCAAAAGTGAATTATCCAATGGGTAAGGTCATCAATATATTCACGGGTCATGTTCGAGTAAATAATTCTAGGTAATCCGAAATGACCAAAAACATGTCTACAAAGCTTCTTGGCAACATATACTGGTTCTCTTGTCTTTAGTGGGAACAAAACATTGTATTTCGTATGATGGTCGAAAAAATGTCCGATGTAAGAAAATGCTCCATCTGCATTTTTGGTCATGTCAATAATATCAATCTAAATATAAAAAAGAGAAGAATGTTAAGCATGTACAGAAGAATTTAAAGAAAAATGTTATGTCAAGCCCTATTAAACAATCTTATTGTAAAATGTTAATTTATAAATAACATATCATATTTGATATTATTTTTGCATTTAATGGCAAACAAAACGTCATGTTTTCATGTTACACAGCATCATGTCCTACAATATGATGTGATGCGGTGGTTTTGCGGCAATTAATATCATATCACATTCTAATCAGTTTGTGTTGCTATGGTACATTCTGGGATACTCTGTGTTCAGGGTTTTACAAAGGTTTGGCTGTTGTGGGTGTATACTGTTTAGGTGCAACCAATCCTAAGATGCTATGATAATCCTGGTAATATGAAATTTTCTTGTGTGCTAGTGAGCAGGCACAGATCCAGCCTGAATTCTGACCTATGCAAAGGTTGTCAGGAACAGAGCCACGCCCTTTTGTGTTGGAAACGCACATATTTTTCTGAATAAAATCAGTATCACTGATATTCCATAGGTGGTTCCAAAAAGGTATTCTAAGGAAACGACTTGCTAAGAGAAGATTAAATTTACCTGCAATACGAACAAAACAGTTGCCCAACCCTGGTAGGATTCAAACCAGGGCCACCCACCTTCTGAATGTAGTGGTCATACCACAACGCTACAGAATAGACACATCAAAATCCACTGACTATTTCATTTTGTTGGTTGGAACAAACAATTGCATAGGTCCACTGTAAACAATTGCATAGGTCAACTCTGATCCCTATTTGTTGGCTGTACCGCTGCACAGGCAAGCTCAATTTTTGATTCGATACATCAAACCTCACCTTTACTCGTGCCAAAGATTGCAGAGGTGAAGTACACTCTGATTGGCTAACAAGATGTTTGCATAGGTCAAACAAGTGGTGGTTGGCCCTTGAGGGACAAAGTTTCTGGATTCAGAAAATATGGACCAGATAAATGCCTAGAATCGCTACTCGACTATTCTGTGCAGAGGCCAAAAGATGGTCAGCAAAATATGTGTCCTATTTTCTGCATGTTGTTGGTCTCAACGGTGGCAGATTTAGGACAGATATTGCTAACGAATTTGCCAAAGGAACTATTGATTAAAAACTTTGATAGTTTCCATTTTATTTTGTTGTTGTGAAAATCTGACCTATGCTCCTGCATAAGTTACTGTAGTCAGGATCTGCCTCTGTGTAAGTGCATGGCTTAAAATGTTAAGGTGTACAATGGCATGAAACCCATAAAATGTTGATATTAAAATTGTTATGAACAACTTGCTAGACTTTCAAACATAATATATATATATACTTGAGAGGTATATAACTTATTGAAAATGCATATGAGGTTTTTATAAACCATAATGAGACAGAATGTTATATTTGTTGAAAAGTAACTACATTGTATAAACCTACTTGGCATCTTGTGAGAAATGCATCAGAAAACTCAATTTTTTTCTTTTGCTTTTTGACTTTTTTTCCACTTGTAGTTTTTCCATTTGACTCTCTGTGGTGCTTTGGGGTGTAACAGGCATGATGAACAGCACAAAATTCACAAAGTTCTACATATTTGTAAACAACCTCTCTGGGAATACTACAATAGGTTTCGTTTATCTAAAAGGTAGTAGAAAGTCACGATAATAATTTCAATGATAAAAATTATGGTTCATTAAAACAGAAGCTTGTAAAACATTAAGATAGCAAATTCAAGCATTCACATAAATTTTTGCTTTGGCAACTAGGTAACAGTAAGTAAACATTTGGGATCAATTTTACAGTACTCTAAAAAGGCTAATTTAATAAACTTTACTTCAAATAAAAAATTCTTATCACAAGAATAAAAGTTTGGGGCAAAAACTTATTAGCCCTCCTGGTTTCTTTCCTCTTTTACTTGGACTTATCTAGTAAATTGTCTTAAAAAACAAGGGGTCTTCTGCTATACACGATTGCAAACTTGCAAGAGCCTCCCCTGCCAAAACCCAACCATGGTTCATGGCCCAACCCTAGTTTGCAATGGTCATACCATGGTTGAGCCGTGATCCTGACAATAATTGTAAAGGTAAATAGCGTAAAGTTTACCCTAATGACCAGTCCTTAAAATTCTGAAAATTGAGTGCCAATAGGTATCACTTGGCTTTAACTGGTTTCCCATTTAATAAATTGTCAACCTTCTCTTGAAAATCCTAATGTACTTGTGTGACAATCCTAATTTTTTTGATAATATTATTTATAAGCTGAGATACAGTCCATGGTGGCTTTGTCTAGAACAGTTTCCACCAACTTTAAAAAGATAATCATTACTCAAAGAACCTTTCTTAAAGGAGTCACCCTTACTCTAGGTTGAAGTGCTAAATCACTATAACCTTCAGCATTAAAATGCAAAATTTGATAATAGAAACCTTATTGAAAGTTCCTTTGTATCCTCTGTGTTTGCTTCCATTCTTGTGAGCATTTTGGATTACATCATACATATCTTCTTTGAATATTACTTGTCTATTTTGACCAAGCATTGCATGGTTCTCTCTGCCCTTATTTGCAGTCTTGAGGAAAACATATAAAATTAAGGTAAATCTTAACAATCATTGTAGATGTCTTAACAAACGTTTTCTAGATGGAAACATCCATTTTTCAATTTTTCAGGTTCTAGTAGCCGGACATTTTAAGGACACAATGATACCATGTTTGAAACTAACAGAAGTTTTGAAAATGGCAAAAAGTCCTGTAAACGAAGGTTTCCATAATTTTTTTATCAAAGTTTTTATTTGAGGTTTGAAAATCTCTTGACCTGTTAAGCCGATTATCGTTGCCTTGCGGTTGTGGTCACATGTCTCAAAATTTCATCATCTTCAAAATAATCACCAGGATCAATTGATGATAACCCTGGGACATCTTCTAAACAAGTTTTGTCCTTTATGACTCCTTCGAAAGGATAAAAAACTGTATTTTCTTGACCTCTAAGGCACACAAGTAAATCTTTACATGAGCCATGTTTAATCCACAGGGTCTTATTATAATCACATTCATCAAGAGACCCACTCAACATGCTTGTTTTCTTTGTTTGACATCAGTGGCTAAAGAGAGGGGGGCTTAATAGAGAGGGGGCTTAAAGAAAGGAGGCTAAATAGAGCTTTTACGGCATCTATTATTTATACAAAACATGTATTGTAAAATCATTGCATGATTGTCACTGAATACTTTTAAGTAAAATAATTTAATTCGAAATCAATTAAAGGCAGATGATTTGGAACGCCGAGATGTATTTGGCTGCCGCGGGCCAAAGCCGGGCCCGGGGGCTTGTTAATTTTTACATTGAGGGCTTAAGCCCCCTCATTACCCCTTTATCGAATTAAGGTTTCATGTTGCATCTAGATCTACTTACTTTTTTGACTGGAAGACACAGAATGTCTCCAAGTCCAACAGCATTGAGAAGTTTAAAGTTCCTTTTCTTGACACTAGCTCGAAAGACAGCATCAAAATTGCTTCGAAGTACTGGGTCATCTTCTCCTCTCTCCCGCTTCTCCCGAAGATACCTAATTATCATTTCACCCTGGGGTCTCCCTATCATGCAAGATTGTCGCCCCGTCTTTTCTGTAAGTAACCACTTCAGAAAGGCACTTCGACTTTCATCTTCCATCTTGCAATAAAGCAGCCTCTGTGGTCCAATGTACCCGCATGCTTACGAGGCTGAGGTGTATCTATGCAACAACAGCTTTCGGGCCTAAACGATCAAAATATTGTGTAAGGTTCAGTGCAATTATCTGCCAGACAGCTATTAAAGATGAGTGGAAGAGACTTTAAAAGCTTTCTGTCATGCCACCAATATCAGATGGGCCGAGCTGCAGGTAAGAACGGTTTCATGGCTTAAAAATGTGCTGAAAGTGTCAAGATGAAAATGAGAACTTTTTGCTCTTGGCACCACCAGTAATAACAAAATTCAAATTTAAATTGTTTCGACAGCACTGATCCCAAGGATTCATTAGGATAATGAAAAGTGACAAGAATTACAAAAAGCTAGATTTCGCAAGCCAATACTTTTGCATAGGAATCTGTATAGGACTTGAGCTGTTAAGATTAAAGAACAGTAACAGAACCAACCTAAAGACAAAAAGAAATTACAGAAAATTGAAAGATGAGCAAAACAGGAAAGATATCATTCTTTGTTAAAAAAACTGACTGCGTTGTGTGTTAACAAGGCCGTTTAATGTCTGAATAGAATAATAGATCTAAAAATCAAGAAAAACTTTATGTGATTGCTGAAATAAGTTGTGGTTGTATCAACAACCATGAATGTCATATTTTTTATTGAGTAGCAATTAACTGTTTGAGAATAAGATAAGGTTACAATTAGATCCTGATTTATTGCTTGATATTATTTTCCTCCACAATTTTTGATACTGTTATTGTATTGTTATATTATATCAAATGCATTTGGTAAGAAGCAACTACACATATGCTCTAGCTTGGCATGCTGGGATCTGATAATATCTAATAACAAGCAGATCAAAATACATGTATAATGGTCTTCTGTTTAAGTTATTTTCAAATTGAAAAAATGACACAGCTAAGAGTGGCTAAAGTTTGTATGTTTTTACCTTTCTAGACCCTAAAATGGTTTCAAGATGTATAGCTGGTTCAAAAGTAGGAACATATAAAGCAGTTGATTATGACAAAATGAATGCATTATTAAGCATCAAGAAAAGTAGTGGAAAGTCTTCTTTGAAAAAGCTTGAGAAAATAACAAAAGCAAAAGAAGATAAAAGAGAGACTGCTTTGCTGCAACAGCATAAAAAAGTATGGCAAAAAGAGCATGTGCATTTGAAACATATGTTAGAAAGAATAGAAAATGAAACTGAAATATGTATATCAAAGTTTAGCAATTCTGAGTGGACATTTCTGAATGATTTGTATTTTGAGATAACTTCATTAATAGAAGCATTAAAAGACAACAGAGCTGACTTCCAGGAATCAACGGTTCAACCTATATTTGATTTAAGAGAAGATTTGCAGTATTGGGTGGAAGAAAACAGAGAAAAGTTGATTTTAGGAATTGCATCAGACGATCATGCCAGAATTTCAGATGTTGCAACTTCAGTTAAAAAGCAGCAACAGGAAATAATTGAAAAACTTGAAAAAGACAAAGGTCAGTTAGAGAATGAATTAGAGCTTGTCATGTCAGAGCTTGGCATTGAGCAAGTTGATTTTAGACTACCACATGTTTTCTCTGGAATACCAAATGAAGCAATTGAGTATGATTGTTTTGATGAAAACTTAAAGGCCAACTGTTTATCTGAATTTAACAATCTGGATTATAAACATGAGTTGCATTTCAAGTATTTGGAAGAAAAATATGCAGACGTTATCAGAAGGTATGTTGATTTGAGAAAATTTACCAATATTCATTAAATATGGCAAGGCTGGTGCACATTGATTTATTAAAAGTCTTTATTTTCTTAAGTTATTTTAGTTTTGGTACTTTGATATGGTTAACAGTCTAGCTCATTTTCTTTATTTTTTTCTAGAGCTCCTTCAGGTAAATGGTCAGCTAATGACCACTTGGCATTTCAACATATTCTTGAACAATATGCAGATGAAAAGCATGACAGAAGAATGCTCTACATTGACAGAATGATAAGGAATCTTCCAAACAAAACAAGACAAGAAATTGTGAGTTTTCTGTTGTTTTGTCACAATTCCTGTTGTTTAGTTAATTCATTTATATAATTTAACTCTTCATTTTCGATGTTGAAGTTGGTTATAGATGTTTAGTGTCTAATTTCCAACCATTTTGTTTATGCAAGCTTGATGAAATTGAGTACTACCCTTTTGTTTCGATTTGGCAATAGCTGATGGTAAAAACAAGGAGAAGTGTTAATCATCTGCTCTTTGCATAACTATTTTGCCTCCAGGTTGAGCATGAAGACTGGTGGTTTGCCTTCAAATCATTCCAAAATCAATTTAGAGATCAATTACATGCATGGCAGCGTGACAGAACTGATCTCCTTTTGAAAATAAAGGCAGTTTTTGCAGAGGCTAATGCTGCAAATGAAGCAGAGATGGAAAGGTTTACTGATCGTCAGAAGCAAAAGAAAATATGCGAAGACTGGCATCAAAAGGTAATGATATTTGATTTTTGAGTTTGTGAAAATTGCTGTTTACTGGTCAGTGATCAAGTGCTCTTTGCCATATAGGGAGATCTGAACTTGGAGTTTTTGAAAATTGCTGTTTTGCCAGTCTGTCAAAAAGTGCTATATGACCCAAAGGGAGAGCTGTAAATTCATTTGGTGTATAGGGCAGGACATTTCTAAGTTGATACTTTGTGATTCCAGTTTCATTTTATCATCAGGCAACTGTTTTTTTAACATACACTTTTTTTAACAAAAAAGCATGATTGTCAAGTTAAGATAGAAACAACTGTATATGCCGTTATTAGTGATTTGATACTTCTTTATCTCTCATTTGTGATAGGAGCATTTTGCCTGAATTTGCATATGACTCCCAACTCACAAATGTGGGTTGCTATCAATTGATTTATCTCCGTTATGATTCTTGTATATATGTTTTTAACTGTTTGATAAATCTAGCTGCTTTAGTCAATCAAGACAGTTGTTTTCTTAAGATAGGATGCAGGTAACTTTGTGTTTCTCTTATTTTCTTAACTTTTGAATGAATAGAAACTTCAAAAGAGGGTTAGTGCTAATAAAACAGCAAAATTTGTTCCAAAAAGTAGGTTCAAACGTACCAAAGAGCTGCTTGTGCATATGGTTTCATATATTTGTTTAAATTTACTCTATATCTATATTGGTTGTGAACTCATGAAAATTATCAAAATACTGCTCTTTTGTTTAATCTTTCAATGGAACGCTTTTCATTTTGCCATGTAATTGCTAACTATTTGCTAAAACAAATTGTATACCGATTACAATACTTTTTGCGGTTTTCTTTTTCTACTTTTTTTGCATATAATTTTGTTTAATCAGGGCTGTTTCTCTTGCTTGCAGGTCCTGGATTTCCAGCTGAAGAAACAAGAAATGATGAGGCTTGAAGCAGCAATAAAGCTGAAAAATGAAGAACAAGAAATAGAAGCTAGGAGGGTAGCTGAAGAAAAGGAAAGGAATCGGCGGCAGAAAATAAAATCAAAGGTAGGATTTTGGTCAAGAAAAGGAAAGTAATTTGTGCAATTTTCTTTTAACCATATAATGAGCAAATGGGCATAAATTTCTTGAGTATTAGCTTGATCATGGCTATAGTTCCTAGTCTGTGCTGTTTTGTTATGTAGTTGATGAAGCAAATTGTTTTAATTATACTAAGGGAGCTAGAAAGGGGAGAAAGAGAGGATGGAAGTGGAGAGGAGAAATAGAGAAGAAAAAGGAAAGAAGGAGGCTCATTTCTGGATTGTACGTAGCTATGATTTGTTGAGTGTACCAAACTAGTTTGTAATCAGTGGATTACTATGGAGCTAGCGCCAGCTGATTTTGCTGAGGCTCAGTAAAGTTAATAGTTTTGATTGTAGCATTCTTCATGCTGGTGAGAGGGAGATAGCGGAGATTGAAAGACAAAAAAGAGAGAGAAGGAAGAGACACGAAAGAAAGAGATTGTAGATTGAGAAAGGAGAAAAGTGAGGACGAAAGGGCAGGGGGAGAGAGGGGGAGAAGGAAGAGGGAAACTCCGCCAACTGTGCTGATTTTTTAAGTTAACATGACATTCGTGTTTCCCATATTAGAGACTGATAAATGCTTTGCATTGTTAATTGAAAATGGCGGAGAAGATTTTTGCTCCAACATCACGAGCGTAATAAGAAAAGTTTTGTACCAAGATATTTTCTTAATGTAGTGTGACTTTCTGCTTCTATACAGCTGGAAACATACCAGTCTGAAAAACAAGATCGACTAAAACAAGAAAAAGAGCGTGAACAAGAGAGACTTATGGAGCTGCAAGCAGAGCTGGAGGAGCAAAGAATTAGAGACAAAGAACGGTAAGTTGTTGTCCATGTTGCACACTTTTTTAAGCTGCAATAAAGTAATATTCAATCGTTTTTTACACGTTAAACGGCATAAAATTGCCCAAAAATTCTACTGACAAGTGAACAAATATGAAATTAAATTCGGTCTTGGGTGAGGCTAACAAGCATAACAAAAGGCTTTAATTTTACTTTCTGCTCCCAAAAGCCTTGAAATTTAGAGAGATGTTTCCCTATTAGTCGAGGTCTGTTTTGTTGCAAAATTTAAGAAAATGAGGGATAAAATCTAGGTCACCTTCTTGTATAGTTGTGTAACATAGGCCTGTAACATAGTTTAAAGTTTAAGTTAAAATGGGTTTATATACTCTGTAGTTAGTCTTTTGAGGATATTTATCATATGATGCCAGTTTGTTTTAAGCGATTTTGTGATGATTAATCAAGTTTTAGAGAAGACCTAATTGAAGAACTTATATCTTTTATATTTTATTTCATAACGAGTAGAGGTGACTATTTATGTCAAGAATATACAAAATGGCTTATAATTCAAAGTATTCTTTGTTATGTGTAAGAAGTAAGAACCGCAGGATAGCCTATCCGCCGGATCCTGTGAATTTCGCAATGAATATAAATACGAATATGAAATTCAGGAACAAAGCAAAATGGCGACGAAAATCAAATGTAATTCAAATTAAATAATAGGAATACTAATGATCATCACATTGCGGTATTAACAGGGTCGAGTTTAGGGAAGTTCTGTTACGTGAAAAAGATGAAAAACGGAAACAGGCAAAGGAAAGGGAAGAAGAGCAAGAGAAAGAAAAAGAAGAAAGGCTTGAAAAACTGAGGAAACAGGTAGGGTGTATAGGTTTTACATTTGCGAATAATTTTTTCAAAGCCACTGATTTTAACATCTTTTCCAGAAACAAACAAGAAGGTATTTTCTTTATGAAAACTGCAGGGGCTGGCCTCGATTCATGGAAATGATCAATGCAATACAGCGTATGCTTGATAGTCTAGTGTTTATCGTTTTAGAGAATAAAAGCTGAAATTCAGTTCTAGGCAAGTTTGTTGCATATGATATTTTCCTTTCTTGTTCGTGTTATTGTGTCTTGTTATTGTTTAAGGTTCGTGTTGAAGCAACTTGCGATGCAGCCAGGGTGCTAGAGCCGACAGAGGTAATCAACTTTTATACATTGTCTGATAACAGTTGAGCGTAATTATTATTATGTTTTGTTTAAAGCTACAAAGAAAATATTACTCAATGAATCTAAAATCATTTTAGGCTTATCAGGCAAGGCAAGCCGCCAAATTTGATGAGGAAAGAGAGCTCCAAGAACCTTTATTTGTGATTAATACTTTCAACACTAACCAGGTTTGTATACTGGCATGTTCCAGATTTTTCTAATTTTTTGCCTTGAATATGTTTCATTTCTCAAGGTATAAACTTGTGCTTGTCTATAATTTCAACTACAACTGCTGCTAGAAGTATTGCTGCACCAGCCACCGTCAGTTTTCAAGTCATCCCCTTCCCTTATAACAATGCTAGTCAAATACAAAATGATAAATTAGGAAGTATGTTTTTATGTGGCTGGTATGATCATTGTTTACACTGCTAACGTTTTTGCAAAACGTCCAGGCTAATAGTTTTTTCAATTAATTTTGGCAGGCATTCTATCTTTATATTGCGTATCACAACTACCAGATTTGGCAAAAAGGCCTGTCCCGGAGAAAAATAAAACCAGTATAGATATTGCAATTTTATCTTTTTTCGTGCTATGGAAGACGCTATAGAAGATTTATAATCGAAAATAAATCTGTTTGGTTTATGAGCCAAGAGGATTATGATTTAATACAGGTTTCTGAAAAAACTGTGAGCCAAGCATCCCAAAAGTGTGAAATATTTCATTGCTTGTGTAATTGTTATGTTTCAACTTATTATAAGCATTTTGATCTTTTTGAATTAATCTTTTTTGTGTTGCATTTGTCGCTGTGTTGTGTTGTGGTAAATGCCATTTCCGTTTTTATATCTATCATAAAAAAAACATTTCTCAAAACAAAATTAATCTTATATTTTGATGATTCTAAAAAATATTGTGAATGCCTACGTGTATTGAATGGGCTTTTACCTTTATCTACGGCTGTCTTCAATTGCGAATGGAAAGTAAATTTTTGTAATTTTTTCATTTTGACATTCTTCTGCGGAGTTCAACATCCTCCGTTGAAGGGTTACTGCATTCGCCTAAAGAATTTAATGCATGACTTAAGATCCCAGTTCCAAAATCAGACAACTTTGCCTTTAGTTTACAAATTCAGGTTTAACAGAGATAGATTTAGTCTAATTGTATTTGAGAATGAAGAGAGCAAACATAATAGAATGACTCTTTGTATGAGACTCATTCCTATAAACATTAAATAGCTAAAGAACCCACGAAAAAATAAAAACATACCAATTTACATTATTATTTTAGGTTTTGTCAGACAATAGACTCAAAATGGAGAACGCTCTAAGGAAAGCTGGTCTGCACAACTCTGACTATGCCAGGCATGTCATGTCGAACGTTGCCCCTCCTACAGTCCCACGGAAAGACGCAGTATCGACTTTATTCAAGTTTGTACCAGCTTTATTATTTTTCATTAAACTAGTGAAAGAGAGTAAGAGATGCTAACTATTCC
The DNA here is from genome assembly GCF_057945365.1 of Rhopilema esculentum. NCBI lineage: Eukaryota > Metazoa > Cnidaria > Scyphozoa > Rhizostomeae > Rhizostomatidae > Rhopilema > Rhopilema esculentum. Next base: position 9,694,023 of record NC_142830.1, read on the forward strand.
ATGGCCCTTTCCACTTTAAGAGATTGATCAATAATCTAGTTACTTTGGCTACTGACATCCTCGGAAACATTTGAATGTTAATGTTGCTGTGATCAATTGATCACCCCGGGAGACGCTTCTTTGCATGTTTGATGACCATGTTGCACGGGGCAAGGATATTGATTCTTAACCAGCAGATAATACGATTAAAGTTCTTTGTCCTAAAAAGCTCAATATTGCCGCCTCTAGATTGCTGTATTTTATGTCAGCTATTTCATATTCATATCATTTGCCAGTCTTGAATCCATCTCGCACTCTTCATTATCGCCCCCACGTTTCTCAACCATAGGGCCTTCTATCGCATCTTTAAGAAGCCAACGGAAGTATCATAAAGATCAGCACCTCTATGTTTCCATTTTTAAAATGCATTTAGAAGTACATGCTCTTCACTTATTTTCTTAAGGAGTACTGCGCTTCGTTGGGTACTCTGTCTTGCCTGGTTATTTTTTAACGCCATTTTGGCTAAACATATTGGCTAAAAGCTTTTTCGTCATGACAGTTCTCACTTTTCAAAGCCATTTTCAACATTATAATTGTATGCTCCCTAGAGACTTCGCATATCGTTTGATAATTTACAGAAAGCAGTGTATGCAAACTCAAATAGCCTTTTTTGGTTAATTACCAAACCTATTTAGAAAGGATGGGGTGCCAACTAGATTTTGAGGATAGGCCATATATATATTTCAATGTAAAGCTTTATCTTCGAGGGGTATCGTGTCATTATAAGCGATTACTGAAAATGTTTGATATTGTATGCTGAAAACACTGTATTTGTTATTGATTGTTTGGTTAATTTATCTGTGTGCTAGAATTCTGTAAAGGTTTCAGCATTGAAACTCTGAAAACCAAAATATACAATGATGCAAAGACGGAAGGGGACAGATGATTGTCTGAATTTTTAAAAGCCTTGAGTAATATTCATTTGGATTTTAAGCATCATATTACTAGGAATAACCATTTTCTAGACAAAGTTGAACAGCATGAAAGCGTCATTGGGTCCTGAAGCTGTTTGGATCTACTTGTATCATGGTCACAGAAAGGCAGCAGACTTTGTTTAAAGATAGAAGAAGAGGTGATATAATTTAACCTTATGCTACAAAGTATACTGAGGTCGCCTTGCTTGAAAGATGAAGCTTTCCCTTCCAAAAAACATTCACCTCCTCAAGTGAACATTCAGACAATGACTTATGAAGCACAAATGCTTATTTTTTATGTAAATACTTGCTTACGGTTGTAAAAAGAATTTAAAGGCACAGATTAATGAAACATCAGAATTGAATAAATCTTGGATGATTTGCTTTGCTTCCTCTGGTTGTGCAGAAATGCCATCAGCTGGCTGGTGATGCATATTTTCTACATAATTCAGCTTCTGTAGAGGCAATTAATTTTTCAAGGTTCCCAAGTTTTGAAAAACAATACCTGTGAGATTTCACGAGCGCAGCTAGTGAGCAATGGAACTGGGGTCCAGGGTTGGGTGCATAAGAATTCTGAATTTCAGTAGATCTGGAGTGTTCAAATGGCTTAAAACTAGACCATTCAGAATACCTAAACATTTGTTTATTTCACATTTGAAACATCCTAGAAAAAACACAGAGAACAGGCTTTTAAAAGTAAGAATAAACAATCGAAGCAATGAACGATAATAATGTATAATGAATTGACAAGAATGTGCACTTGTAAAAGGGACCACAAGTCTAAAGTTTTGACTATGACGAATGGAGGGTATTATATTTTGTGGTTGCTTTTTTCCCCTCACTCTTAAGTTTCATATCAGGTGCAAACTCATATGCCTCGGTTCGGTCCAATTTTCTGTTGTCACCTTTGTTAGTCACTCAAGCAGTAATCATCAGAAGGTCGGGGAATGTAAGCCAACGACAATCAATGATCACAGACTTATTATTAGACTGATACATTTAAAGCATTTGACAATCATTTGCGCAATAGGTCTGGGCAAGTGATTGTCATAAACAATGTAGTGGAATGAAATGTGTTCAGCAACCACTCAGGCGTTTGATCTGAATTGAAAGAAGAATGAGACCCAGGAAGAAATCTGTGAGAAAAGTAACTCCCCTTGTGAGACTTTGTGAAAAGGTGTCTCCATGAGTCTCACGGCCAAACCGTGAGACTTGGCAACCTTGTAATTTTTATAACATCAAAACTTGTAGAAAGCATTGATAACAATTTGTTTTTTGGCTGAGCAAATATTCAAATGTTTTGATTAATAACAGCAATGATCTGTGCTTTTTTCATAGAGTGAACTATGACATGTTTTTAAAACTATTAACAGAATGATGTTTTTAAATTTCTGTCTTGATAAAGACACCATCTGGAGATATGTCTTCATAAAAGATTAGAATTAAAAACTACATGAATTATTTAGCTATTGTCTATAAGTAATACGAAATCTGAATTTAAAGCAATTTCATTGACAAGCATTGCTAATAATACGGGTATCGGATAGAATTTGACTTTAGTAGATATTTTGTTAGCCAAAAAGAAGAAAAATTTTCACTGCAACAATAAAAGATATAAGGTTGGTTTGGTTGTTCTATCAAAATACACTTGGGGCTGAAAACATGCATTGAAAATAAAATAAAAGCTTCCTACAGTTACACTAAAATGGAGAAAACATGACTGCACCAAAAAATTTTTTTCTCAATAAGTAGAAAATGTGTTCTTCTTTCTCTATTTATTTTCTATAAATCCTGTTTCCAAAGAAGGGACATTTAAAAGAAGAGGGAGTTTTTCATTTCAACATTGTCAATGGGGCATTCAATTGAGGAAAAGTTCAAGGAACTGGGCACTTAACCAAATTGAATGTAATAAAGTAGTAAAGTATATGTAACCCTTTCTATGGAATTTTTTGCTGCATAGCAAAGAACTCATAAAAACTTCAGAATCAACTTCTTTTCATTGAAGAAAAATTCATAGAAATAAAATAAAAAAATTACATTACAAAACCAGTTCCCAAAAACAGCTTCTAGAAATTATTTTATTATTTACCATTACCATTCATTATGTACGATTATCATTATTTACCATTTTATCATAAATCACTATAAACTATTCCAATATTGCTCCTACTCATATCAAAATTATAGAGATGGTTACCAACAATAAAAAGAATAATCAACATATTATCTTGTTTGCCATTGTACCCTATTTATGAAATTGAGTGATGACTTGACTGCTTTTTTACTTAGAAATTAACTGATTAGTCATATTTGGTAAAAAAATATCGTCATTTGATATTTTTATGGATCTGCATTCCTTCAGAAGCATAAAAAATGAACTTCAAGGGAGCCAGGGCTGCCAGTTTCCTCCATGTATCTTTGGATTTGCAAGTGGGTCATTTGTAAAATTGTTCCTTGGTTTTACCATACCCCCTTTGTAGCCATTCAGTCTGTCAAGAAGAGCCAACATCAATTCAGGCTGCTCATTTGACAAATCATTATATTCACATGGGTCTTTTTTAATGTCAAATAAACATGCATCAGAGCAGTCTTTTGTTGCATTGGCTGGCCTAGGACCACATTTGATGGTAGCTTCCCTTATAATAGGGTTTGGGTGTTCTGGAGCTAAGTCCACTTCTGGTGGTGGAAACCATCCTGACCATGGCCCAGCTTTCTCTCCTTGGATAATTTTATAGTTTCCAACTCTTAGTGCAGCATTTTTGTATAATAATGGGTCAATGTTAAGCAAGATATCTTCTCTTGGTGACTGTTCACCATATGCAATAGCACCCCAAATGTTTTTTCCATCTATCTTTAAGGTTGATGACTTTCCACCAGCCAAGTCAAGAAATGTTGGAAGCCAGTCAGTAATATGCATCAATTCATGAGAAACTCTTCCTGGTTTTCCCATTAGTTTACTGTTCACGAATGCTACACCCCTAACACCACCTTCCCATAAATGTGCCTTGACACCTCTCAATGGGTGATTATTTGCATAATTGTAATCAAACCCATTGGCAGGGCCTCCATTATCAGTTGTGAAAACAATAACTGTATTGTCAAGAATTCCAGCATCACTTATTGACTGATAAACTTTTCCAACTGCCTCGTCAAGTGCAGCAGTCACTGCTGCAAATTTTCTTCGCTCAATATTTTGAATATGCTGAAATTTCTCTATCCACTTATCAGGAGCTTGTATAGGGTCAGCTTGGCGATTGGCACTATGTACTGCTTGGTAAGCTAGATACAAAAATAGTGGTGCTGACTTGTTATGGTTTCTAATTCTATCAATTGCTTCTGCAGTGTACATGTCAGTACTGTAGTTGCCCCACTGATTGAAAACTGGTTTGTCATTATCATGTAAATCAAGGCCCCAAAATGTTTCTACATTTGAATGATCCCAATAGTCACCTTTACCCAGGTAGTACCCATAGAATGTGTCAAACCCCCTGTTATGTGGAAGGTAACTCCGCGACGACATTCCTAAATGCCACTTGCCAACAGCATGCGTTTTGTATCCTTGCAGTTGCAAGTACCTTGGTAATAGAGTCTCCTTTGGGTCCAAGCCCCATGCATTTGGTCCAAAAACAGTACTTGTCTGCATCCCAGTATGGATTGGATACTTTCCAGTCATAATCGCGCTTCTTGAGGGAGAACATATCGGGGTGACATAGTAATTATTAAGTATCACACCGTTCAGTGCTAACTTGTCTAAGTTTGGTGTAGGTATTTGATTGGAGCCATGGAAGCCGACGTCGTTCCATCCTAGATCATCAGCAACAATCATAACGATATTAGGCTTACTTGCTGCGCATGAAAATGAAAACAGAAAATGATGGAAAATAAATGTAAATATGAGACTTCGATCCATTTCGCCGGCTGAACCCTGCCTTCACTTCGAGATTCAGCATCTACCTTGCTGATGTTGTTGTTGCTGCATAGCCTATGTTCCAGACCCCTAACTTTTGAGCACAGGCTATTGCTGCATGACAAGTAAACAAAAACGAAATATGGATAGCCAAAAGTTTGGGGTCTGAAGCACAGGCTAAATATGGAAAGCTACTGACTTCAAAGGTATTTTTAGTACGAAATCTATTGAAACTTAAAATATGTAAAAAGCTCAAATTAATTGTTTATAAAATTAAATTAACTAAAATTAGTGATTTACAAAAAACCTTTGGAAAAATTGAAAATGAATAAATATGTTGACAGGGACAGCGGAAGCAGGGGGGCTAATGTGGCTCTAGTCCCCGCAAAATTTCTAAAATATACTTAAAACCATACAAAAAGTCGCCCTGCTTTTGGTTTTTAACATGTTTAGCTCCCTCAGTCTGTTTAATGCTCCGCACCGCAATCATTGTCAGTTGATGGACACATTGAAAAAAAACTTAGACACTATCAAAACTACATGCAAAATTTCGACGTGATTTGACCATAGGCATATTTAAACAAAACAAGAATCAATAAAAGCTAGGGTCTCTGGAAACAAATGAATATTTTATAAGAATGAATAAAATAAGCAAAATAGATTAGACAATAAATGCACGATTGTCAAGTTTAACACCGTCAAAAGCTAGAAAGCTTCTTTTGAGATTGCCATTTGGTTGATTTTGCTTGAAGAGGTAACTAAAATGCCGAAAACGAGTATAACCTATCGACTCTCGCGGCTTTTTTCTCGTGACAGTCACACTGACCCGCACTCACGCTCAACTCAACATCAGGAAAATCACAATAAATGGCAAAGCAAAGAAACCTTCAGAAAATAAGAGTAGTGAGTCGTTTGCTTGGACAGGCGACAAAGTTGAGCTATTACTGAAAGTCGCTTGTTATTAAAAAGTCCATTCGATATGATTGTATATTGAGAAGGTTAAAGAATGAAATTTTTATCTGCAAGCAAGCTAACAGGCTTGCCAAAAAAGATACCAGCAGAACGATTTCTTCACTCGGCATCGTGGCTGGAAGTTGCTTGTTTGTGACGTCAGCGTTTTCGAAAAGTTCCGTTTTTGCCGTCCACACGTGAACATGGAAACGGCGATTCAAAAATGTCCACTCTTCACCGAAAACGCTCTCTAGAGGAACATTAAAACATAATTGGACGGAACATTAAAACATAATTGAATTTTTTTAAAAATATCCGTCAAATTTTTTGGTCTTTTTGTAAAATTGTCACTTCCAGTTTAAAGAAACTAGAAAATATCTCTTACATGGTGAAGGGGTGTGCATTTAAAGGGAAAAAGTACCCTTTCTAAAATCGCTGCATAACTGCAAATGGGAAATTTACTATAACAGTATTCAAACAATAAAGCAAAACCAATGAGCCATATTAGTAGTGGTAAGCAATTCGTCATAGGCAGATTTTTTTACATGAGCTTAAAACAAATATTAACAAAATGCTAATATTATTTAGCATCATGCCAGATTAACAATATCTTTAGTCAAAGGCCCGGAATTTTCAGATGACAAACAACAGATTTGCACTTGATTTGATTAATACTTAGGCTTTTGCCAGGAAACTGAGTAAGAATTAACATGGCTTATTAAGAAGATATCTCGGCAATTATTATTTTATTCAAAATCGTTTATCATGGTTCTGTAATGTAGTGCCTACAGAGGCTTATGTTTTCCGTAAAGGAAATGACTAGAAATATTAAAAATACATTGAAAACAATTTAAACTGTGTTTAAATGAAGTTAATCGCGCATTCTGTTATTGTACTCTAAGGGGTCCTTCAAAAAACGTCAGCCCCTGGCCCATTTTCTTGGGAAGTTAGACGCATTATTTTATTTCCGAGAAAAAACAAGCAGAATAAATTACGAACGAGGCTGGAGTCGATTACACGTATGTTTTTTGTTTAGAAGAGTTGTGGCAAGTGGTTGCTCGACAGGTGGTTTATTTGGAACATTCGAGCTTTTGCATAGCTCATCAGATAGCGAATCTTACTGCAGAGACAACAAAATTGAAGAAAAATGTACGGACAACCAGGCAACCCACAGCCAGGCTATGGGCAGCCAGCTCACGGCCAGCCAGGGCAACCTAATTATGCCTACGGTTACGCGCCGGGTCAACCCCAGCAAGCACCACCTCCTTACTCTGCTGCCGGTGGGCCGGCTACGCAACCAACTGCTACCACTTATACCTACGATTATGGAACACCCATCAACCAAGATGGAGATGATGATGGAGGAGGAATTATGTCCTCTGACTTTGGTGAAAAGTCTGTTCGAGCAGGTATGTCAACATTTTGTCTTGGGCACCTTAGGCCCATCTCATGTCAAACCAGACTGGAAACTTTGCTGCGCGCCCGCAATATATTGCCCGCGCACACCTCTGCGCGCTTTTGCATATTGGCCGCGCAAAATCCCCTAGATCCCTTGACAATAGGATTTAACATTATTAACAATAAAAATAACTAAGAGTGCATGATTTCAGGCGCGCAGTCTCAAATTTTCAAAATAAACTTGCCCGCGCAAGAAGCAAAGTTTCCAGTCTGGATGTCAAAGATCTTCCTGTTGTTCAGGCACGACACCATTTGTTTGTTTACTTAATTTGAAATATTTGGATTTTGCGCAGTAAGCAACATGGTTTACAGATATTTTTATTCTTAAAAACTTTTAAAAAAATTCTGCATTCAAAATATGTGTTTTTTCAAAGATATTGTAACATATTTGTAACATAACAACAAACAACTTGATTTTCTCACACACCTGCACCAGTTGTAAAATTTAAAGCTGGTGGGAGCGTCTTCAGTTCATCTACACATGTGATGTGGTATTATGTAATATTTATGACGCAAAGTTTGTTTCAGTATGATTTTTTGTGATCTACCGTTTAAATGATAATTTTTAGGAATCTTTATTTTTTAGACAGGCAGTCAGATCATGTGCTTTGTTAAAAAGTGTCAAACAGATACATTAGCATTTCTGCAATATTAGGGCCCACCCAAAACTAGATGTATTAAATTATTGTTGATACTGGTGGTGCATCTGGCATTTTGAGATGATTTTCGCACACCCACACATGGTTAAGGGGCTGTTGGCACACCCCTGATCTTGTCAAAATAGGCCATACTCTAAACGTTAGTACATAAAAAGGTCTTCCTTTCACAACGCTAAAAAGAGTATCCTGGAAAACAAGTCTACATCATTTCTGGTCTGGCTCCAACATACCTTTCATTCAACATAGAGGCTAATTGTGAACTCTGCCAACCTTATATCTTATGATACATGTTTTTTACAAGAATCATCAGGCTAAGATCTGCTGAAAAAATAAGAACAATGTAATAAACAAGGCAAGCTGAGATTCAACAAAACTTGAGAAATAAAATATCACCATACATTGAAAGATAAAAGAATAACAGCATAACAACCTAAAGCAATTAGCAAAATAGCATTAATTACTTTATGACTAATATGCACAGAAAATTTCATTACAAAAATAAGAAACAAAATAAGAAACAAGTGAGGCTGAAATAATGCAATAAAACAAGAAACACCAGGCTGTAAACTGGAGCTAAGTGTTGTTATAGAAAAAAATGTGTGCTGAACTATGCATCAAGCAATTGGTCTGTATGACAGAGTGAACATTTTATGGTTCCATAACATTTTTATTAAAGGATAATTGTGGGCTCTAAAAAAGTACTGCTTCAAAAAGGATGTAATGGAGGTTTCCAATATATAAAAAGAAGAAGATTGCATCAAGGATTATGATTTTGAATTTCTTGGATATTTTAGAAATGGCCAAAAATGTTTTAACAAACATAATTTGCATTGTAAAAGACAGCAAATTGATGTGATTAATGTGACTGCCACAAATCTGATCATTTATTGATCCTATTAATCTTAAATTAGCTTTTTTTACAAAAAATGTTAAGTTGAGTTTGATATCATGTAGGGTTGTTTTTTGAATAGATTTTATTTGCAATGCTTGAAAAAAACCAGATGATTGGTTTGAACTTAGTCTTAGAGCATAGTTTTACTGATGATGACAGCATCTCGCAAGAAGGGTTCTGTAGCAGGTGTTTACTGAAAGTAGACATTTCCAAAGAACTAAAGAGCATAGAAGCAGAAAAATTTTCTGGGGCATGCCCCCATAACCTACCTTTGCCTGTGTGGCTGTTAAGATCCATTCTGGGTCTTTCACTGACCTTGAGATCCCTTGTCAGCCCAAACTTTTTCCTACCTGTTCACAAAACTCACTCATTTTCAAAGCTAAAACTTGACAGGTCTGAGATAATCTGAGAGAATCTCTTTGATTGCTACTTTAATTTGTAGAACTGTATATAGATTTATGTTTTGCCAAATAGAGTTAAGTCATAATGATGTGATGAGCATTTTTATAATTTGTTAATTTGTACCAGTTAACCTGAAAGAGCATTTATGAAAAATGTCTTTGATTTATCAAAGAAAAACTTTGAATTGGCTAAAGCACCCCCCCCCCCCAAATCGATAATAGTATCATTCATTGTTTCCAATCAACAATTTCTTTTGTTTCTATTGTTCTCAAACAATGTTGTTCAATATATATGTATATGAATATCTATATTTAAATCTATTACAATATAAGCTTTTCTGAGTGAGCAAAGAAAATGAGCAAACCATAAAGCTGCTATCACATATTGTAATTACAGTTTTCAATTTTGTTTTTTTTAATCTTGACATTTTTGAAAATCCTTCAGGATTTAGAAAATATCACTTTATTTTTACATTTTCTTACTTCATTTTGACTTTTTTAGTATTGATCATCTTCTTTTATCAGTTCTGCTTTTTTGGAATGTTCATTATTTGTTTGTACAATCATGTCTTCATTATCATTCAGTAAAAATATACTGGTACAAATTTTCATAATTTTATATCCTTTTTCTTTCAGCATTTCTACGAAAGGTAAATGATAATCTTATATTTCATATGTTCATAACCCATAGCTGTCAATTGTTTCGAACATTGATATGGCAACTCTTGTTTTCATAATTAGTTAGGGATTATAGGCTCATCGTACTCAAAGGGTTTGGGAAATTTTTCCTAAGAGTTATAATCACAAGGCAGGATAGCAAATTTATAGAGGAGTGAGTTGTTCAAAAGAATCTAATTTTCAGAATATTCTGCTTTTGATGGGCAGTCCTAAGCACAATAATTTTGCAGTGTTACAACATTTATTTTATTGTGAAAAATCTTGATTCCTTTTTTTTGAAGCTTTTGGATGTTAGGTTGGTTTGAGCAGCAATTTTTTATTTGGTAATTTTTATTTAAGTTTGACACGATTCTTCATTTTTGTTTCATTCATCCTTTTCTATTTTCAGAAGTTCTTGGCTTTATTTGTTGTTTAAACTGAAATGAATGGTAGATGATTTATAGCTAGTTATTGAGCATGATAAATAGGGTTGTTTACAACATTAGCTTTAATTATCAAATTGTCACATTAAGTGAAGCAAGTTACAGTTATTAGGTGCTAGTTTTATGATATACCAATGTGAGTAAGTTGTGATGTGATTTGGTTAAGTTTTCAAACTCTATATCTGAAACTTCTTCCTTTTAAAGGTATACTCATTACTCTGTGGCCAGCTGCTGGTTTCTATTGGCATTGTCTGTCTTTTCATCTTTCAGTAAGTACAAAAAACAGTGTGTATCAATTTCAGAAAAGTTTAGTTTGTTTTGAATAAGGGCTCATACATTTTGAATTGAGATTTTCAGTAGTCATTTTCCACTGCTAAATTATGTGATTTTCAATACACTTTGCTAGTTTTGCTTTTTGGGAAAGGAAACAAATTTTTTTCTTTTTTAATATCTTGATCACCTGTGTGCCTGTGTGTGTGTTTGATAATATCTTAATTCTCAATATCTTGCTGCTGCTCTGTGTTCAAGCACCCTTTGCTCTGTCCTGGAACACACTTTATAATAGGGATGATTACATGTTGTTTTAATTCACACTTTTTTTCCAATTTCAGTACGCCAACAAAGGTTTTTGTAAAGCGACATCCTGGAACATTTTATGCAGCATGGTACATTTGCTTTAGATTTTTTTCTAATAATTTAGCCAAATCAAAATTTCTGTCAATCTTTGACTGAATATTATGTTTTTTGCTGCTTTTGAATAAAAGATCTGGGCAGAGAATTTTGGTGACTCTTTAGTAAAATTTCTGTTATTGAGTCCATCTATTTTTATTTAAATCAGCTCATATTCAAAAGCTCATTCTTGTTAAATTTGTTTGTAAGCCACCACAAACATTCCTACATTAACATGTACTTTCTTTTCCACTTTTAAATTTCTTATTTTTACTTTTTGTTTGCCAACTTTAGAACTTCATTCATTTGCTTTTGATAGAAATCACCTGTCCATTTATGTTTGACATAAACCAAAGTAATATAGCCCTAAGGTTGACTTTGTTGTATTTTTTTCCTTACATTTCCTTAGTCCATGTTTCCAATAGATTCCTTCAAGTTGATTTTATGGCATTATCTGTTCAATCTTACAGGGGTGTCACATTGGTAATAATGATTGTTATTGCTTGCTTCGAAAAACCAAGGTACATACAACCATGTCTTTACAATAATAATTGAAATTGCAGTTATAAAATCTTTTTCACACCCAAATTTGTTAAATTTTCCTTCGTAAGGTTTTCACAGGTAAATCTTTTATCTAATAAAATTGGCTGAATACAAACTTATTATTAGGCATAGCACAAATCCATTCAGCTTTGTAATAGTTCACAAATATTTAAAAAAGAACTTGACAATGGCAAATAAAATTGCTTTTTGATTTGTTACTTTTAAATATACAATTGCTTTGTGATTCTGCTTTTAAAGTAAAAAACCTTGAAAAGGTTTAAATAACAATTTTGGTTCCATTTTTGACCCTATATGCTAGGTATTTTGAGGTTAGTAGTTTCTGCCCTTTTCTGAGAATAGCAAAGCACTCCAGGGAAAAAGTTCTAACTGCAAGATGTTTAGATTATAGTAAGAACCAAAGTGCCTCAAGTAATATAATTTATTTATATCTTCTTCTTAATACCTCATTTAGTTTTTTTTGAAAATGCAAATTACTCATGCCTCAACAAGATGTTTGCATGATTATTTTGTATCACAAGAAGTTCCCGTCACAAGAAGTTCTTTTTCTTTCATTCTGTAGGCGAAAGTTTCCACTGAATCTCGGATTGCTTGGATTATTTGTAAGTACCCTTTTCCAATATTTTCCCACTTTGATTTAAAAAGTGACGTTAGTGTTTCTATAGGATTTAACTGTTATTTCGAACTTATACTTGTTTCAAAAGACATGTTTTTTGCTGAAAAGCAAAATAATTTCAAAATGCTGAAAATCTTTGAATGCTGTATCTTTGTAACAAGTGCCTTCCACTAAGAAAATGGTTGGCATGTTGTATTGATGCTGAGCTTCCTAAGCTTGTCAGGAAAAGGAAGGTGCAATTTTCAGATATGCAGTTTTCCAATTTGGCTCTCAACTTCAATAGCAAATAAATATTTCGTCCATTTATTCATTCATTCTTTTTCAATCAGAAAACACAATGTCATTTTCGTTAATTTCGTTTCGTTGCGAAAAGCCACTGGTGTTTTTTATTTAAAAGCAATAATTTTAACTGAAAAGCTTCTTTAAAGGGCCTCTCCAGCCAAAATTTGCAATTGCATTTTATTGGCTAATCTAAAGGAGGTGAACCTGCTGATCACGAATTCGTTATTTGTTTTTCGATATTTTGTACAGTTTGTGAGATATAAGCTCTTGCATTTCGATAATTGAATTGAATTAACCGACAAAATATTTTCGGTTTGGTGACACTGTGACGCAATTTTGACGTCACAGTGTATTTCGTTAGTCTGGCCTTAAACCGAATCGAACGTCGGCGATTCGCAAATTGAACACTGCAATTGTTGGTGCTCTCAGTTCTGTTCCACCGGCTTTTAGTTTGAGCATTTCAGATATCAATTCTGAAGCCTTTAGTTGTTCATCGTTTCTGGAAAACAACTTGAAGTGTCAATTTCGATTAATTATACGCGAGGAAAGAGCTGGAACAGGAAGCCGTAGCTTTGTAGGCCTACACAGGTGATCAAAACAAAGTCGCCACACAGCATGGACACATTCCGACCCGCAAACTTAGAATAATTGTAAACATTTAATATTTTTCGATCCTAAAAAGCACCTGCTGTAGATTTAGATGCAGTTATCAACGCGTGACCATGACTCCTTCACTATTCGGTGGAAGATATAAGAAATTCATGACGAACGAGAGCCGCACACTGTGACGTCAGAATGTCACAAAACTGATTCGGCTTTTGTCGTTTTTTTCTCGGAAAGGTGCAACTTTTAAGCCTTATAACTTCTAAACTAATTGAAACTTTGCAAAAACGACAACTTTGCCATAATACACGCACCAGATGCTAATTTGGCTGGAGAGGCCCTTTAAGTTTGAGACTAGCAACAAAATTTTCATGAAAACGAAGCCTGGGGCTAGTCTACATAGAAGGCTTTAAGTTCGAATCAGCCACACGAAGCACACATGCAAAGGTTGATTTTTTCACTCAAACTTCTTGATTGCCTAAAATGAAAGGAATCTCGAAAATAATGGTTCTTCGAGGTCTATTGGCCAAGTGAAACACGATTACACAGTGGTTCGACGTTCGAGGCTATCTTTTACAGTATATTTCAGCATCTGAATGTATTTTTATAACTTTTTCTACGCTACTTCAACAGTGCCATAAGTTACAACAGTGTCATACTATAATCTAAATAATCAATGAAAATTTGTTTATCATTTCCATTGATCCCGTTATAATTTTGTTTCTTCTAGACCTTGGCTGAAGGCTATCTTCTTGGCGTCATTTCTGCGTTAGTATCTCTGCTGTTTTTATCTTTGCAAACGTGTCTTTCCATATCTTATATAACATAACACGTGCATGATAAACAAAGCGCGAAAATTAACTGGAAATCTTTAATCTTAACTGGGCAGTGAAGAAAGCACCGTGATAGACGTATTTAAGACTCTTTGATAATGTTTATATTGAATTCAATACGTTTCATGTGTCTTTACTGATACTTCTTTAACCTGATTTGCATTCGAAGTTAATTCGAATTTCTAAATAATTCTGACAAAATGTGTATCCTTCGCGAGTGCCGTTGTTTTTTATCAACTTACACGACCTATGATTTATTAACAATGCATCGTGTCTTCTAAATTCATTCCTGTTACAATTTGTTTAAGGTATTGTGAATGAGCTAATTAGCAGTTATAATTTCAGTTAGCTCACTTAGTTCCATTCAATTCTAATTTTATACGACAGTTGTACAAATAGATTATGTTATAATACTGTAATTTACACAACACTCTCGCTTGAGAACCTTCATGCTGAAGGTTATATGATTGCCAAATATCAATGTTTTCTTTTTTCTCCCACCATTAAACACATTTCCACCATATTTTGTTTGATTTTTAATGCCTTTTATCAGCAACACATATCTGTAGGCCAATTTGAAAATTGCAGATGACTGGTATGTTTTCCATTCTAATTTCTGTGTTCCACTTTAGCCCTTTTCATTTCTATTCAGTGTTCAGCAATATGATCATTCACATATGATATGATGTAATTTTTTAATTTTAGTTTCTACAAACGCGACGAAGTGCTTTTGGCAATGGGAATCGTAGCTGTACGTTAGCATCATACTTTCTTAATTAAATCTTTTTTCTATGCATAGGTTTTATCCTCAAATTTTATCATAGATATATAACTTTTCTTCAGGTTTTCTTCCATTAATTCCTAGTTTTCCTCTAGCTTTGAATCTTATAAGTGGAAGGAGTGATGCCTTGCCTTTGATTCTTTTCTTTGATTCATTTCTTACTCTGCCGATGCATTGCTAGTTCTTTTCCCCAGCTCGATCAATCGCAGATTTTGTTCTACACTGAAAAGTTAGTGAGGTTACTACAATACGTAGACATCTATGAGAGTTGTTAAGTTTGTGGCGATAGAAGATTTAAGATTTATAATGATCTGCCACTCGATGCAAGAAAGCTTGAGTCCAAGATCGCCTTCACAGCATTTTTAAAGGAACACTATTCCTGAAGAAACTATTGACATTTAATATGTCATGTAGCAAAAATTTGTTTTCTTCATTTACTTTACTTTCATAACAAGACCCTTAAAATAACAGCATTGTTATTATGCTGATAGGTTATCCTGTCTAAGTATTTGTGTTATTATTATTATTATTAACCTCGCCATTGCAAATCTTAGCAAAACTTGAGTGGTGGAGAATCTTGATAGTATTGTCACCAAATATATCAGATAATGGCTTGAGTTACCAATCAGTGCAACCCCAAGCTCACTTATATTACGCAAATCAAAATATGGTATCAGCCTCATCCTTCCTTCCACCAAATTCAATCAATGTCAAACTACAATAAGAAATTCACTTAAATCCTTTCCTGATGTCGATATAGCTTCTCTATGAAAGGAAACCAGCCACCATACGAACAGTCAATATGACTAATATAGAAACACTATGGAGGTCATCAAGCCTGTTCAAAATGAACATGAAGAAAGAGTCCACCACAAACTAAAGTCGCAGGGTTTCATTTCAACTTTTCTATCAAATATCTGAATAATACACTCGCCACAAGGGAAAACTTTCCTAAATGGTCATTTACCAAACATCTTGTTGCTCTTTCTGCCTGCAAGATGAAACATTACAAAAAATGTTTTCAAGCTGCAAGTCCTATCTTGAACATGGTAGATATACTCGGAGGCATAACTCGGTTCTATTCTGTCTTGCTAAAGCATTTTCATCTTTACCACAATGTTCTCTATACGTCAATTTGCTTACTTCTTCTTCATCCACATTAATTACAGGAGATTCACTGAGGCCTGATCTTGTCTTAATTGCTAACAATAGTATTCTCTATCTTCTTGAGTTATATAACTGTTGGATTTGAGAGCAACTTAAAAATCAACGGCGACCGCAAAGCGCAAGAGTATAAGTCTCTCATCCACTCCCTGTCAACTAAATATCGCCACGTCCACTCTGTCAATGTGTCGATGGGAACCCTTGGCATTCTTTCTTCTTCTTCCTCTGATTCGCTCTCTATACTCAAAGACCTAGATTTTAATAAAACTCTTCAGCGCCGGCTTCTATCTAAACTCGTGAACATAGCAATACGCTGTTCTTATTATGTATTCTGTAAAAGAAATAAACCTTGTCCTAGTCCCGATTTAATGGACTTCTATAGTGTTCTCGTTGTGATGTTTATTCTAACTTTTGGTCATTTTCAAGTTTCAACCTTTTATTCGAAAGATAAGTCGCCAATTGTACACTGCCTGATAAAAGTGAGGTGTAGAATTGTATGAATTTAGTGATATATTGAATGAAGAGAGATGGCATTTATTATTATACCCTGGGTGATTTCTCAATGTTTTCTTTTTCATAGGTTGTCTCGCTAGCAATCACGATTTTTGCTTTCCAAACCAAGGTGATATTTATACTTCAAAGCTTGCCTATTTCTTTGTTTTTGATAAGCCCACTATGATTTGTCTTATTCACTTTGATTTGTCAAAATGCAATGGCTCGTATTTTCAAGTTCAAATTTTTTCAATGTCAAATCAGAATTAGATTGCAAACTCTAGCTAGTACTTAGTTTTTCCAGCATTAAAGATTTTTAGCCAAAACTTTTAATATTGGATTTTGCCATCAGTTAATCAATATTTTCTTATTTTATTATTTTGCTTCTTAAATTGCCTATTGAAGTTTGCAACTTTATACTTAAAAGTTCCTTTCCTTTTAAATTTAGTCTCTAAACTTAATACTTAAAAGCTTGAAAATCGTCAGTATTATTTTCTGTTGTGTATTGGTCATCTTAAGAACATAGTCGTTCTTCTTAAAACAGCCTTCACTACTTAAAACACACAAGCTATTGCTTCTTTATAACTGTGAAAATTTTTTTTACAGTATGATTTCACGATGATGGGTGGCTGTCTTTTTGTGGCCTTGATAATTCTCATCTGTTTCGGATTCCTCACGATTTTCTTCTACAGCCGAGTAAGCAAAGATTTTGTAACTTTACTGCTGTAATCCTTGCTACTATTGGGTCCTTTTCTATGTGTAGAAAGACTTAAGGACTGTTTTATCTCAACCTTCTCACAATGTAGCCAACAAATTTCCATACTTAGCAATACTCTTACTGGCCAAATGAACCAAACCAAAGAAATTACTGTCGCCATTCAGCTGTTTATATGCAACAACCTATTCAGAAGAGTACCTTTATAAACCCGGCCATGTCATAAATGTCTTAAAGATTTGATTTTAACAAAACAGCTTTTGAATTGTGTCAAATATAGTACTAGATACATTTAAGCGTTACGATGTTTCGCAATGTTGCTTTTTACACATTTTTAAGAGGGAAATACTTTGCTGATCCGCTTGCATAGTAACATTTCGTTTTGTAAGATTTTTCAAGGAATAAAAGCAAGAGTCATTTATCCATTTTAATCGGTATTACCCTTGTCAGAACCTGATCAGACTTTTTTGCTAGATTTTAACCACGCACTAACCAACTTCACTGTCGTGGGAAAATAGCTCGAGAAGCCGCTTCTCTATTCCCACGCTCTCGGCTTGTTAGAAGGAAAAGTTTTAATTCCTGAAAATCGCATCTTGGTTTTGATCGATTTGAATTTTGATATCTTTCTAGATAATGTCGCTGATTTACGCCTGCCTGGGGGCTTTGATCTTTGCTATGGTAAGAATCCTCCCTTCTTTTAATTTTTGGCATAGCAAGTCTTAAATTCACACGTCTTAATCAATCTTATTCACACAAATTAAATTTATTTTCAAACCAGTGAAAAGATTCTTGGTTTTACTTTCCAAGAAATTTGTCACAAGATGGATCAAACTCATCAAGAGTAGTTTTTTTCTAAATCAAAACCAATCTGACTTTATTCATTGGTTTGGTCATATTTTAAACAATTTTTCTGGCAATTCTTTCTTTTTTTAAAACGTTATTTGTTAGTCAATAATTTCGACAACTTTGCCCTGACGCACTTTCCGTTTGCTCTTTCTCAGTCCGTATCTTCTGCCTTCAAAAATCTCTTTACAATTCGTTTTCCAAAAATTAAGAACCTTCCTTTCAAGTGTAGAGCAATACATTCAGTCAGTTTATAAGGATTGAAATTTCTCAGATCTCCCAACTGTAGTCTTGATAATGAGCTGTAAAAACCTCAAAAGATGTCCAGACATACAGACCGTATTTCTTAAAAGGCGCTTTTTGTCTCATATTATGTTTAACGGCTAATGATTTTCATTGATGATTCTGTTAAGAACTAAAACACGTTTTACTCAATATTTAATTTGTGGAGGGAGAAAAGTATTTAAATTTTGATTGATGAACCCAATGCAAGCCTTGATCCGGTGCTTGAAACACTGCGTGCTATTGTTTCCAATCAGATTTAACCGTTTTCCGCTTTTCTTGTTCTCAAGGCAATAGAATACTTCATTTCGACTTGTTGGCAGTGTGTTCTTGATTCGTTTCGGACAAAGCTCGTCCTTAGCTATAGAATTTACAAACAGGAAGTTGCTGAAGTTTCATGAATTACTTTAATTGGAAATACATCTAGTGTTTGCTTGACTTCCTCCCAGATCAAAAGCTGATGGAAGGTCGAAGTATCGAAGTCTCTGCGTCATCTGTCATCATATAAGTGTAAACCAATGCCGAGAGTCATTGATTTTCAACGCGGTTTTCTGGCTCCACTCCGAGACCTGTTTATGCAATGCTTTTACTTGATATCCTAAAAATTAAAGGAACTGTTAATTGTTAATCATTTTGACCTCTATAAAGTGGAACGAGCATTGCAATCGAGTCCAAAACTTCAGATGGAAATTGGCTTTTAGAATTAAATATGTGATTGTTTAACTACATCCCTTGGTTTTAAGATTTTCTTCCCGAGTCATACTCAACACAATCATTTCCTTTTATTTATTAGCTGTTTTCAATTTATTTACCAAAGCAAATGCAGATGCTACTCTTCCTAATTCACCGCCCTCCGTATTTGAAAAGAAGTTTGATTCAATTGTGAAATTTCCTTATTGGGATTTCTCAAACATTATAAACAGACAGACAAGTGTTCAGCAGTCATGTAAGCCCAAAACCATAGTAAAATGATATATTGGTGTTATCTCCAAAATCTAGAGGATTTTCTTCAACAATGGCTTGACCTTAGGAGTATCGTAAATTCTCTTTAAGAACTGACAATCGCGACCTAAGACAGCTACACCGTAGCCGAAATATGTAACACCGAATTTCACTCAATTTTAAGTTAGTCTTATTACATTTAATTTTTTAAGAATCCTTTGCTAATTGCTAGAGATTTAAAAAGCAATGCCAAGATGTTTGAAAGAAATAGACAATGCTTGTACAGTCTGTATGTTAGGCCTAGGTGTTTCTGTCAAAGCATGATGTTTTAGTTCCTGTTGATGAATGAATTGGGTTAGCGCATGAAACATTGGTCTTTAAGATGAAACACGTGGATGCTACTGAAAAAGAATCAATTAATCAAACAAATTGTTTATTTTCTCTCCAAAATGCAGGTATCATGAACATTTTATGCCTCAGTTGAAGCATTGGGATCTTTGAATTTGGTTTCATTATATTTACTAAATGGCCATTGAGAGAAATCAAAACACCAAACGTCTTTCTGTTACTCGAAACTATATTCTAATTCGTATTTTCATCTTCAAATTTTTTACACATAAAAACCTCTTCGGCTTAGAATTATTTGACATACTTAACATTACATACTTGGTAAATTTTATAATTTATTGAAAATGGCCCAATGGAATGCTGTTCTTCCAGCATGTCATGTTTTTATCATCAGCTCGTCAAATATTTTTCAGATGTTTTTCACTTTGCTAGCTGGCTTTCTTTTAACAATTGATGATATTAGATTTTAAGAAATTCTGTTTTTTGTGTATTTTTCCGACATCGTATCCGGAAATGTATTATTTTCACTCTGCTGCTTTCATCATATTGAAAGTGATAGGGTATTACTGATCATATTCGAATACCGCTTCCTTGCTCGTCCGGATTCACAACTTGAATCGATATCTTAAGACGCAACGTTTTCGTCAACCCCCACCCCCCACCCTCCCCCCCCCCCCATTCAATTTCCATGGACAATTTTTTATAATTTTGCAGCGTAACTCGAAGTAATAATTTCTCGTTTTTGAAACCAAGTAAAATGACATCTTTAAAGACCAGCTTGAGAGGAAAAAAGCTTTTCCCTGTCATCTTCCCATGACAGCAGTTGATAAGCCTTGTATCAAGAATATTCTCACGTTCATAATTCCGAGTTATTATCCGTAATGGCGGCATTAATTGAATTTTATCCACTAGCCATAGTATTATAGAAGCTCGTAAAATTTTGTGATCTGTTCTTTTGGAGATGTGAAGGGGTTTTGTATTCTTAAGAAAATCATTTAAAAATGTTTCTAACTGCAGCGTGAGAGATTGATAGATAATTTGAGTTGATCCTTCATTCTTCTTTTGATATGGTTTATTTCTTGTAGTACCTCGTTTTTGATACACAAATCATGATGGGCGGTGGGAAGGCCTATTCAATTTCACCTGAAGAGTACATCTTTGCGGCTTTGAACCTGTACATCGATATTGTCACGTTGTTCATTTACATCTTGTCAATCATCGGCCTTGCAAGAGCAGACTAGAAAATCGTAAGTCGTATCATTTTTGTACTCCTTCAAATCTCCAATTTTCTTGTTATCTCTAAGGTCTTGAAAATTTATCCCAGAAGTTTAGACAAAATCGGTACTGTTTTTTCTGCTCAACAAATGGAGTTGGCTTACATGAAGGACTTGTTGGGCACACACAGATCTCGTGACGCTTAAAAAAGGATTAATCCAATTCGAATCCAAATCATATCCAACTACCAATCCCTAAAGATACAACGCTGTGTGAAAGTTGTCATATTTCGGGACAACTAACAACGTACTAGATTAAAGATAATATTAATTCAAACAGTGTATCTTAAAGCTAAAAAACATTTTACCGCTCTGTATAAGATGCTGGTAATAGAAGTCTAAAAATCCGAAAGGTTTTGGTAAGATGCAAACAAATATCAAGTTCACGAGAATGCCGAGGGATTTTTCTTTATGATTAATGTTTTTAGTGATGGGTAATACTTATCAATAGATCGACTCTTTGATTTGTCCGCCATCATGAAACCCATTTTTATATGAAGCATCACACCTAGAAAGAGTTCACTCATGCAAAAAGCATAATATGATTTCCACAAAAAGATAGGGATTTTTAAGGATTTTTCAGATGCAAAATAATATCTCTATCAAGAGTCTTTTGCCCCTTGCTTCACATCTTCCTTGCAGCTCTTATATATTTAATTTGTATATGGGAGTTGGCGCACCGCTGGTATTGTGCTTAATATTATTTAAGGCTAGAATACATAAGCTCATATTCCGATTATTATCTTTCTTATATTATCAACGTATGTATCGATTACCTGTGATATGCATTTCTTGGTTTCAAAAAGTTTGCCTACAAAGTCCTCATCCTGTGTTTGACAATTCTTTTCTTCATGGCTCTGTGTCCCAAACTCAAAATATAGTGGCTCGACTATTCAACCCCAATCTTGATATCTTGCCCATGGAGAATTCTCTTGTTTTGGTTTTGTGTCAAAACAAGGGTAGAATTTCTTATAGCTCCTCGTGTATTCAATTAACCGAACTAGAAGACTGACACATTTACTGGAAAGCACAGTTTAATATAAGCTTCGTATGAGAACCACAAAGAAAGACACGAGCTTAATTTCATAAACGATCATTCGGTGTTGTAATCGAAATTCCAATGATATCAAGATTAAACAAAACCATATTTGATGCGAGTAAATTTGACTTTACCGTGCTGTTTTTGGAGACATATGCGAGTTTGACTGTGCCATATTTTTATACTAATTCATTAGAACATTTCAAATGGCGATAGAAGGTAGCCAGTTCTCCTACTTTGTTTGTAGTTCAGTGATAATTCCATGATTTCCAGTCCAGCTGTCACCGTATTTTCTGATTCAAATTTTTTGCCATATTTTAATTCCATTATCATTTTGGGGTAACCTTAAATAATCTTCATCCTGACACCCAAGAACAGTCATGCAGTTAAATTATTTCTTTCTCTTAACAAATTATACAAATACTTCAACTTATTTCTCCCTATCTTTTCATTTTCATTTCCAACTATTTTATAGATTTAAAAAATCTTTCTTATGCCAGTTTCATTTTTCTGATCAGCTTTAAACTGCTTTGACTTTGGTAGCAAAACCTTGATTCGAATTCATTTCCTTATTTTTATAAGAAATTCTTTCTCTATTTCGATAAGAATTCCTTTTTTCATTTTAATAAGAATTCCTTTCTATTTTTGTAGAGGTCATCTGGATCCAGTCATCATTTTTCTCGGCTTTGTTGACTCTTACAATCATAATTAAATCATTATCATAAAATGTGTTTCATTTAATCAGATGATTATAGCTTTGTCAGAACATAGCGAACGCTAAGTACCTTGTGACACATTTCTTGCAGGTGTCTTAAATGTGACATAGATCGCCCCACCTATTGCGAAAGCGTCTAAAACTTTGGATATACTATACTTTGAATTATGCATACTTCAAAGGTACCCTGAAAAAGAGGCAAATATATTTGATTGAAAGTGTCAATGGTCAGCTTCCTTTTCTTCATGAAACCTCACAGGATACGAATCTACCATCCAATGAAATAAAACTGACGTATTATCCCTAATTCTGCTGCGTTGATTTATCTACTTTCCGCTTCCTTATACATAATTTCTATTTCTGCTATTTAAGACCTCATATTATTATGACAATTTATGCTTATATTTTATCACTTTTTTTATAGAATATATGTCGTAAAACAAACCAACCGTTGTATCAATTTAACTGGAAATTAGTCATCCTTTGATGGATTTTTTGTAGTCATCGTACCTTTCACTCGGCTTATCTTCAATCAAATATTGCAAGTTCCCTGTAATGCATGTAAAGTGAACTCTAGTATTTTCAGCTGGGTCATTGTTGCAAGTCAAATGCATTTATTAGAATGTAGAAATTTTCATCACAAATGCTTGATATTTAAGAAGTTTGCAGCCTTCGTAGATTAGAATGATAAATTAACAAGTATTATTTAATAAGTGATGCTTAGTGCATAATGAGCCGTATTCATTTATTAACACAACGTTTATTTGTGATTATTCACTGCTCTGTTTGCTTATTATTCACTCTTGTTAAGCACTGCAGTCCTAATGATCATGATTATCATCACCAGCATCAACTTTCATTATCTTCAATCAGCATCATGAATCACTCATCAATCACCAATCGTCCCTGATCAATGTCTACGTATCAATTCCACATGCTTTTTCAAAATAGCATTCCTTCCAAATTATGGGTAGATTGACTTTGCAAAGTTGCCGGAGATTGTGATTTGCCAGTCTGCTGAGAGTTTTGAAGTACAATCACTGCCAAAATTACTTGGAACACCTAACACTTTGGGCTGTGCTTTTCTATTTTTCATTTGTTTTCTTGAATACTACCACTTCCGCCCCCCTTTCCCCCCAAAACAATGTTGAAAGTATAGAAAAATATCAAACAATCCACAAGAAAAAGCGTACTCCATAACCCCTCTCTTTTTTCTAAAGTAAATCAACATTGTTCCTAGGGGGAGAGGGGGATGGCTGAATTTGCCTTTGAAAACCTACGTTAGTGTTCCAAGACTTTTGGCAGTGATTGTCTGAAGACAATTTCGAAAACCAATGGTTATGACAGGAAAAGTTGGTCTTACTATAGGGTTTTCGATGGTGCTGAATTCATTGGTGCAAATAAAAATTCGAAATTTTTACTCGCAATGTAGTTTTTGGGGGGTGTGGGGGTGGGAGAGGCCTGTATAGAGGGCTTCTACGGTTGACTCTGCAGCTTTCTCTTATAGCAATGATATACTTCAATTTTTTGTTAATATCATCACAACTATCCTTATTTAACAAACCTTAGCACAGAATGATTGGATAGAATAAAATTACCATGTAAAAAGCAAAAACAGTACACTGCAGAACTTTTTAAGAAATGTGTTTTACAAGCAACTTCCGTTCTTTACGGCTCTATTTATTAATTGAAGAAGATGAAATACGTAGGTTTTTCTATAAATAAGTAACTTTATATGATATTGAATAAAATGCTAGTAGGAGATTCAAATGACTCGTCTTCATTTATCATAACCCTTCCAAAACATTCCAAAACTATGCAGGACTTGAATTGAAAGCACGCTCCTTCGCATTTACGCGTGGCAACAAGGTAGTGCTCAAAGATACCCCCATCCTACCCTCTTCATTTCTGTTCTTTCTTTGTCTCACTAATGCAAAATAATGTGTGTCAATTATGTTTCTGTGTCCGTCATTATCAACGTATGCGAGGAATTAGGAGAGCCTTCGTTCCCAAATGTGAATGCTGTGTAGTATGAGAATGTCTACTGCCCACGGTTAACAGTCACGGTCTACACTTTTTAAAATGTTTATAAAAATCGTACTGTTCAATAAAAATAGACGATAGTTTGCCAGCATGTGTGCAATGTGTTTTTACAGGTGTCTGTAGCCTTTCAGCTTCATTCCAGTTACAAAACTCCAGAAATGCGGGAAAATGTCCACGGTTAACACTTTTCTGAAGAAGGAATTTCAAGAACTCAAGATCTTTTCTCGTTTCAAGTGTTAACCGTGGGATTTTTCTAAAATCTTGCCGTTTTCATCACGGAATTCATGCAAAACTTAGTCCTACATGTAAGTTAAATTATGACACACCTTTGTGGTAAATTTGGGGGCAAAAATGCTGTTGACCATAGAGAAAACTGCAAAAAGCCTCCACGGTTAACAGTACGGTCTACAGTTTCTCATATCTGTGAACGACAGTGGGCTTGCGGGGCCTTGCCTCTGACAAGGATGCATTTTGCATTGGGTGATGAAATGTGTTTTGGTATGCTAAATGACAGGCAAACAAAAGCAGCAAGTTATTATTGTTGAAATAATCGGTCCAGCGCTTTTATGGATAAAAAAGAGGGAGGCACAGTCATGGTTGCAATGGCATTTTGGCAAAACAGTGGAAGCAGAAACGGAGCCTTTACTTGGCGTGCAACTAAAACTGGAATTTTAGGGCGCAGAAGTATGAGTAGACGTCAGTTGTACTTTAGCTCTTTTAAAGGCCAACGTGGAATCGTAGATAAGCCTGTTGAGAGCTCATTTGCGGGGAAAACGGGGTTCTTCTCTACGAGTTTGATATGTTCCTTGAAAATTTCCATTTGGGCAGTGAAATGCATAGGAACAACTTGTGACAGCGGCAGCTTGTAAATTCGTGGTTAAATCATGGCAGCTACCCAACATAATTCTTAAATAAGACTTTTTCTACAATTTTAGAAATGCAAAAGAAAAATCGACTTTCATCTTTTAAAATGGCACCCTTTCTTTTTTCAAGTATTTTACTAGCTGCTACCCTGTAATCATGTATTTCTTCTGTCCCATTATTTTATTAATGTTCAAATATCCATGAAGTTTCAAATAATTTAAAAATGTCATTTTGACCATTCTGATCAGAAATCAATTTTAATTTTCTCAATTTAAACCATTTTTGAAACATGGTACCTAGTTCTATGAGGGTAGCTTACCCCAGCCCCTGAAAACAAAGAATACCCCCATATCTCCTTATTAGTAATACGTACGGTTCTGAAAATGCCGTAAATGGACTCAGCACCATCGAAAACCTATGGGTAGACATAACATGTGATAGTGTATCTGATAAGCTTCAAATTTCCATTCAGACAATCACTGCCAAAATTACTTGGAACACCTAACACTTTGGGCTGTGCTTTTCTATTTTTCATTTGTTTTCTTGAATACTACCACTTCCGCCCCCCTTTCCCCCCAAAACAATGTTGAAAGTATAGAAAAATATCAAACAATCCACAAGAAAAAGCGTACTCCATAACCCCTCTCTTTTTTCTAAAGTAAATCAACATTGTTCCTAGGGGGAGAGGGGGATGGCTGAATTTGCCTTTGAAAACCTACGTTAGTGTTCCAAGACTTTTGGCAGTGATTGTATGTTATTTGTTCCAGATAGTATATAAGATACACTATATATAAAGATAGTATATAAGGTATTCAGCCGCAAGTAAACCCACAGGTAACGAAATCGTAGAAGCCTAACATTAGGCCTTTTAGTTTGACTATACTCATGAGATTTGTGTTGCATGTGCGAGGCTGCATAATGTCTGACCAGTCTGACATCTCTCAGTCCCTCTCTTCCTCATAATAAGATCTTTATACAGCTTCCAAATTCAAATTCATTTACAATAAGTAGATGGAGCCTTACTGAGGCTTTCACTTCGGATTTACAGTATATGCAACTGAATCACCCCGCCTCCCTTTCAAATCTTGTACTGTATGGCACATGTTATGATGTTTGATTGCTTGTTACTGACTTGCGGTGGCGTGACAGGGAAGTCATTCTTCTTTGCTGTCAATATGTTAATATATGAAACAGTCCATGGAAGGACCCAGGTTGCCCTGGTTTTCTTCTTTATCTGAAGTCAACACAAGCCTACAAAAAAGTCCTATCATATTTTCTGCTTGCAGTTATATTATTGCAACAATTTATGCCAAGTGCTAATTAAGGTATTCATAATGAAGAAGCTGCTTCGAAATATATGGCCTGTAAGACAGGAAATTGAAATAGATTTGACTTGAAGGAGAAAAAGTCTCTTTCATGGGACGTACACACATTTATTTTGTGAAGTTTGTGTGTTTTTTATTAGCTATTTCCACGCCAGAACCGACAGACATGCAGTCATCGGAAGTTTCTTTACAGACTCTTCATAAGCTATCAGTCGAACCTTACTTTTAATGAGGTCTTGCTCAAGTGTACATGCGCAGGAAAGAGGTTCTCAGTGAAATCCTGCACCCAGAAAGGATCTGCAGGTACAATTTAAAAATTGATAATCAAAACTTTTATTCATTGAAATCAACTTACCTGTTTTATTAAGTTCATTTTTTCAATGCCGCGATTTTGATTTTGTCCAAGCAGACACCAGATAAAATGATGGGCACCTCTAAGGTCATTTTAAATTTCTTTTGATACGTAAGAATGAACTGAAACTGAAACTAATTATCGATGTTGTGGATTAAATAAACTACAATATCTTGGTCTATCCAGACAAATGTCAAACCCTTTTCCTAAAAGGCAATTCGGGAGGGTTTGGCACAATTGGTGCAAAAGGGAATAGGAGAGGGATGAAAATGAGACAAACGAGAGAGACTAGAATTAGCTTTGACCCTAAGGATTTTTAAGGCAGAGATAGTAATTTTATGGATAATTAACCCTTTCTCCGTGCTATTATGCTTATTATCGGCGTTTGTGAAACAAGCACCATGAAATAATAGATTTTGGGTTAATTGATATATGTGATCCGTTTTTGATTCAGTGGGACACCACTGTATCGTAGAAGGGATTTCACGATTCCTATAGGTGGTCCTTTGAAGCTCTTATTTACTCGAAAATTATCTACATTGGGTAAATGAATACCTGGACATTTATACCTGAAATCGGTAGTCAGTTGCGGCAAAGATATATAGTTATGGGTTCATGATTACTCATTGATTATTCATTTGAAGTACCCTTGAAACTATGAGCTTCTTAGTGTCTCGCATGATTTTTATAGGCCATGTACAGATTATTAACTGAAAACATGATCTTAGATTCCATAAATTAGATCGACATAAATTATGCTAAAATTGAACAGTAGACGCCCTAGAAAAGCACCCTGAGGAACATCTTTATCCTTTAGCTCCAGTAGCTATACGTTTAAAGTCTAATAACTGAGATTCAACCTGTAGTTAACTGCTAAAGCGGCAAAGCGATGAGGCGAAGTACCGCTTTTTTGTAAAGCCACAGGCCACTTCAGACAGACACATTAAGAGGCAAGATTTCTACAAATGCTTTTTATAACATACAATGCCCGCCAAAAGTACTTTGAAGTCCCAGCAATTTGCATTGCATTTTATATCTTTCATTCCTTTTCCGAAAAAAATACCACTTCCGCTTCCCTCACCCCAGAACAATGTTGGTAATTTAGAGAAATATCATAAAAGAAGCGCGAAGGAACCGTTTCATAGCAAATCAACATTGTTCCATAAGGGAGAGGGATTGTAGGTGTATTTATATGCTGTTTACCTTAACAGTTAGTAGGTGCATCTGATCGGGTATAATCGAAAAAGGATCAAGCCCAACTGTCAACTCAAGGTCTCGTATCTTTTCAAAAGTTAAATAGCTCTCATATATAAATCCACTTTAATTGCCCTTGCTCGAAATTTGCCGATAAAAGCATGCTTAATTTTCCTCCATATGACCTTGCGGCCTTTGGGAATTAGTAATGCGAATCTCGAGATAACCCAAGCTCAGTGCCTTTACAGAGACGTCAATCATTTGCGTATCCGCCTTTTTCTGCAAGAACTTGGACAATATTTCTTGTTTGTCAGAGTGTCGCCATCTTTGACACGAAGGAGACAAATTACACAAATCTTTTTCGTCTTCTTGTAGACTGTTCGTCTTTCACTACGTAATCAAGGTCTCCTTGAGGTTAATCTTCAAAATGACAGAAGAACCGTTACTTTGACACCAAAAGGGAGAAGGTCATGAAGTTTTCTTCTCTTCCCGCTGATTTCAAATTCGGATTATCCTTGTTCAGCTGGGAAGTTTTTATAGAATAAAGACAGTAGATCTTACACTGAAATTTAATATTAACACGTGTGAGAGCAAGTCCTAAGTGGTTGTTTATTTCTACAAGGACTCTTGAAAACACGAACCAGTCTGCTATATCTGGTGCATGTAATTTAAACTGATAGCAATGCGAATCTTGCAGAAAAGCAAAATAGACTGATAGCCCTATCAAAGGAAAGTTTGTTAACACATTGAACAGATCATATGATAATGTTGACTGTAAGGCCCTTAACCTAGAGGGCTTGCCCCAAAAAAGAATAGAAGCTATTATAATACCTTAGATACAAGATAACACTCTCCAAAGGGAGCTCGTTGTTTCACTTTGTATTCTAAGCCACCTTCCTTAAACTGATTTATGACTTTGGACAAACTAAGATCTTAGCTGAGAAATAAAATGGCGAAAGTCTGTAAAGCTGCGTTTTGGCAAACGCGTTTTCGAAAAACCTTTTGACAATTACTTTCAACAATATTATAGTCTGTCACAAATTGTGCTCTTTGCAAGAAAACGAAGCGAATTAGAAACATTTCAACTCGAAACAACCCAAGTCAAACTCGACAGCTAGACTCAAAACTACTTAGGCCGAATAGCTAGAACTGAAAAAGCTAAACTTGAAAGAGCTAAACTCGAAACAGCTAAGCTCGAAACAGCTGAGCTCGAAACAGCTAAACTCGAAACAGCAAAGCTCGAAACAGCTATACTCGAAACAGCTAAGCTCGAAACAGCTAAACTCGAAACAGCAAAGCTCGAAATTGCAAAGCTCGAAACATTTATACTCGAAACAGCTAAGCTCGAAAGAGCTAAACTCGAAACAGCTAAGCTCGAAACAGCAAAGCTCGATACTCTAAAGCTCGAAATTGCAAAGCTCGAAACAGCGATACTCGAAACAGCTGAACTCTAAGCATCTGAACCAGAATCAGCTCTTCAACGCCGTTAGGATTTTCTGCTTAGCGGTACATCATAAGGCGATCAACACACGCGTGTGTAGCCTTTGGTATGAATGCTCTATTGATGAGAAGCTCTCCCCAATTGCTTTACACGCAATAAATTTTATTTATCCTTAACATTTCCCCTGTTATCCTACTAGCAGAGTGGTTGCTATGATTGCAGCGCCATCAAAGAATACGTAAAGCCCACGGATCTGGTACTGACGACTACATTTTGGCACATGTTTCACATCTCAAAAGATGCTTTCATTTTGCTGCTTAATTGTGTCTCGATTTAAAAGCTTCTAGATCACCGCCTGCCAGCGACAGCCAAACCTATATGTTTGTTCACACAAGACATACGACTTGCGATCTTTTATGGCGCCTTTATAAGCATGTATACTGATACCCTTCTAATGTGCCCATGCGATGCAAGTGCAAAGACCCTCGAGAGCCTCCGGGTGCACAGCTGTCTCCTGCTTATGGTTGCGACAGTGGTGCCATCACGCAAGTTCAAAATGAAGTTATGTTGTGGTTAGTTAATAGGTACCATACCCTTAACCACGCCTTCACCATCAAAGTTTTTTTGAAAAAGCCGTTTTCTTGATTAACTAGTAATGCTTAAACTGCAAGTTGTATAGTAGA